>NC_066887.1:20979069-21279069 GCF_022985175.1 Labeo rohita
GACTTGTGCCGTTGAACTGTTGTATAAACGCAATATCACACTCGTAGATGTGAGACATGGCTGTATATCAGCATGCTGTGATTACCTACGGCTGAATCACAGCAGTGCCGATATACAGCCATATCTCTTATTAATGATCTTTTAACTGCTGCTTTAGATGAGACATTTATATTTTCTACCAAGAAAAACTGCAGACACAGGATTATGACATATTATACCCTGTGAAGGATAGATAAATGCTGCTTTCAAAAACTGACCAAATGGTATCTTAACAGAAAGGATGTTACGCAGAGACTGGATTTGGGTGCGTCTTGTTGTACATGTGCAACATTTTTCAGCTTTTGTACATAGCCAAGGGCTAGAGCTTGTCTATCAACATGGATTATTAAAGAGATAGTCCCAAAAATGAAAATTATCCCATGATTTACTAACCCTAAAGCTATTCTAGGTGTATACGACTTTCTTTCAGACGAATACAATCAGAGTTATATTAGGGGAATCAGATGCCCATTTTCCACAAGTTGATATGATTCGTTAGGGTCTTAATGAGAAGTCTATAACATACTTTGGGTAAAATTTCTCAGTGGTAGTGTAAAAAACACCCTTTTTACCTTGTCAAAATCAGCCCTTTTCAGAGCAAGACCTTTTTTTTGCATTCGCCTTTAAATGCTAATGAGCTCGGCTCACCCCGCTCCTCTCTTCTGTGGGGTGACGAACAGTAATTTTTACTTTAGCCGCATTTAGCTGCAAAACTTGCTAACTAGCACAATATTAGGAAAGGCGATTTGTAAAGATGCATAAAAACACTGCATAAATACTCCCTTCTGCTGTAAAGCTGGATCACGAATGATATGCGCAAACATAGACGCATTTATATAGATCACCCAGCGCATTTCCTTCAAAAACAAAAGTAACGTTAATCCTCTGCGTGTTCAGCAGCTCAGATGTCGGGAGTAAATGACAACTGCTATGTTCATTATTACATCCAACAACTGAACACCTCAATCGCTTAGAATCCATTCTTGTCTTCCCCTGCACTGGCGTCAAAACAAGGTAAGACGGCTGTGTCAATCAACAATCGTGGGGGCGGCCATGGTCGGTGTGACGTCATACAGACAAGATGCTGAGAATGGCTTGATTTGGTGAAAAAAAAGGGGATATTACTTATAAAGATTTAAAAATATACCACTGGGTGGATTTTTATCATTATAGGGTGGTTGTGTACACACACTGCCAACACACATTTATGTTCAAACAACATGTAAAAGTGAGTTTTGCATTAAAAAAAGTCCTGGATCTTCCAAGCTTTATAATGGCAGTGAATGGGTGTTGAGATTTTGAAGTCCAATAAAGTGCATCCATCTATCATAAAAAGTACTCCACATGGCTTCTGAAACGTAGCAGTGTGTTTGTAAAAGAAAAATATATACATTTACAACTTTATAAATCATAATCTCTAGCTTCCACTAACGCAGGCAAATGCATAAGTGACAAACGAGAAGAGAGCAAAACAAAACATAAGTACAAAACAAGGATTTGTAAAGAAAAATGGGTAACGCTTTAGATTACAACCCGCAAAGAACTACGTAAGTATACTGAATTTACGGTGTATGTTTCTGTAATTATAGTGTACCTATAAAGAACGTACATGTAGGTATAAGAGAACAAAATGTTATATTTGGGTAATAAGGGGATAACAAACCAGATATTCAACCTGCAACGAACTACATAAGTATACTGAATTTACGGTGTACGTTTCTGTAATTATAGTGCACCTATTAAAGAACGTACATGTAGGTATACGGGAACAATATGTTACGTTTTGGTAATAGAGAGTAACAACCAGATATACAACCTGCAAAGAACTGCGTAAGTAAACTGAAGTTACAGTGAATGTTTCGTATTTATATTGCACCTACGTGTAAGTATAAGGGAACAATAGGTTACGTTTGGGTAATAAGGGGGTAGCAAACAGATATGCAAATAATTTATAATGGATTAATTAAAAAAAAAAAAAAACTTAACAGGTACCTGTTCTATTAAATCGTAAGTTTGGTGTATCTATACGTAAGCTTTTTAAAATTACTGGGAAAATATACTCTTGTTCCATGTAGTTACAGGGTAAGTGTGCCCTCTGCGGGCTGTAAATTAAAGTGGCGACTGTTCCCCTCTTGTTCAACGAAGTTACAGGGTAGGTACAATACATATAACAACGCGACGTAAAATGTGGTTCTACAAAATGTACATTTATTTACATTTTTACAAACATTAAATGTACAATACTAACATATTTACTCGTTTCCAAGAATAGGTCTACATAATGTTATCATGACTACACGTTAAACCCTTAAAATAAATAATATTTCTGCAATCGTTTAATCATTCATGTAATATTAACTTCGTTTGCCGTGGTGGAACACAAAGGCGTTTTCTCTAACATGCTGTGACTAACAACAGAACCATAAAATACACCGAACACGCATCATAATTACAAATTAAACCATTTTATTTGTGTGCTGTAACCCAGATCTTCAGAATCCATACGATTTGCGAGGACCAGAACCGAATTCAAGGCTTTGTCCGGCGATCTTCATCTCCATCTCTAGCAGCGAGTCCAGCAGCAACAGCCATAAACCCGTGCTAAAGTGCATTTTGCGACAGGAAAATCGGACGTTCATTGGCTCTCGCCTGCATTCGTCACAGATTACGACATGCCGTGTTTCTGGTGAGATGTGTTGAATTGACGCGCGGGCGCCTTCGAGGAGTGGGTCAAGACAATAATCTGGATAATATTTTCAGCGATTAACAATTTAAATTCTGCTCTCATCCTACTGCACCTCAAACCTACTGTATTCCGCCAGAGAGGACTGCGGCTGCAAACGCATCGTTATTTGGATTACTTTTTGTATGGCTGTTGACATTTTTGCAATAAATAAATGATTGTGATTGCACTTTCCTGTTTTTTTATATTTTTATTACAGTTCAGTCATAGTTAACGTTAGGTTTAGAGGTAGAAGTGGGATTAGCGACTATAAAAAATATTTTTAGATATATTTTCAGATTGTGTGTTTATGTATTGTACCTACCCTGTAACTTCCTTGAACAAGAGGGGAACAATCGCCACTTTAATTTACAACCCGCAGAGGGCACACTTACCCTGTAACTACATGGAACAAGAGTATATTTTCCCAGTAATTTTAAAAAGCTTACGTATACGATTTAATAGAACAGGTACCTGTTAAGTTTTTTTTAAATTAATCCATTATAAATTATTTGTATATCTGTTTTCTACCCCGTTATTACCCAAACGTAACATATTGTTCCCTTATACTTACACGTAGGTGCAATATAAATACGAAACATACACTGTAACTTCAGTTTACTTGCGCAGTTCTTTGCAGGTTGTATATCTGGTTGTTACCCCCGAATTACCAAAACGTAACATAGCCTATTGTTCTCTTATACCTACACATACGTACTAATAGGTACACTATAATTACAGAAACGTACACCGTAAATTCAGTATACTTATGTAGTTCTTTGCAGGTTGAACATCTGGTTTGTTATCCCCTTATTACCCAAATATAACATATTGGTCCCTTATACCTACATGTACGTTCTTTATAGGTACACTATAATTACAGAAACATACACCGTAAATTCAGTATACTTACGTAGTTCTTTGCGGGTTGTAATCTAAAGCGTTACTGAAAAATGGGAAAAAGGATTTTGATATAAGCTAAGAGATGACTGGTTTTCATTTGCTGTCAACAAAACTTGGTTCTTGTAAGACTAGCATATTCTCACCAGAGCTCATGCTATGCCTATGTCATGCATCTCTCATGAACATGCGTATGACAGTTAGTGGAAACTAGAGATTACAGTTTGTTAAGTTGTAAATATGGATATTTGTCTTATACAAACGCATTACTTCGCTTCAGAAGGCCTTTATTAACCCCCAGGGACTGTGTGGAGTAATTTTTATGATAGATGGATGCACTTTAATTTGCTTCAACACCTCAATACCCATTCACTGGTACTATAAAGCTGGGAAGAACCAGGACATTTGTTTTTATAACTCTGATTATTCGTCTGAAAGAACAAGGTCATATACACCTAGGATAGTTTGAGCGTGAGTAAATCATGAGGTAATTTTAATTTTTGGGTGAAATATCCCTATAAAAGCTTTAAGTGGAAATGCCTGAACAACCAGTATCTAAGGAAAGTTAAATCTGTTTATAAGCTTTGCCACTGTCACTGCCACAATTTTCAGAATATCAAAACAATCTCAGCATCTGTAGCTTTGTGCGTCATCAGACCGCCCGTTACACTCTCTTTATCGTTACCTCATCTTCATCCTCATCTGCTATCTTTTTAATGAGAAATGTTTGCTTGCAAATGTGACCACGATCAAATGAAGGTCAGCCAAAGGCCACAACTGCTCTTCCTCGAGCAAAAGAAGGTTCTGCAGTTTCCAGCTGCTTCAGAGAGCTGTGATCTTGAGATGAAACCAACAAAGGAAGAGGTTTTGGCAGGGGAGCACGACAGCAGGGATCCATATTGCACATTCCAGTCGGGGGAGCTTTATGTTTGTCTATAAAACCTCCTGGAGCGTTTGAGGAGGAAGGGAGACTGAGCGAGCAACAAGGGAATTTCCTATACAGTGCCACAGTGAAGGAAAAGTAGGAAAAAAAGACACCCTCATTCTCTTTCCCTTGCAGTCTCACTGGTTTTCTATTCTGTGAAACCACAAATCTAAATATTAACTTGTATGGGGAAAACCCCACATACTCAAATTCATCCTTTATCATAGACGGGTTACTCATTTTTCCCAAAAAGTGTTGAGAATAGCTGCAATTGTCCATAGGGAACTCTCTATATAGGATTAAGCGGTATGCACTACTGAGCCACCAAGTGAACGGGCCAAATTAGCAGCTAACTGAAGTTTCTGTGGCACAACTGAGTTGCTACAGTATTTTAATTAGTTTGCAAGGATCTAGAACTCTCGAGACCAGAAGAAGGTCAAGCAATCCATCACGGCGAGGACAAAAAAACACATTTGCCAATAGCAATTCTCAATTTCACTTCAGTGACTTAGACATGACTTCATCAAACCAAAACATCAGCACAAAATGACCCCAGGGAGACGTTTAAATGTGAGCGTTTAAAACCGTGTGATGGCATGTGACCCAACTGGCCTAAATGAAACTTTTTCCCCCCAAGTGTTTTCCTCTCGTCTCAATTCCTGAGGCTGGTCCAACCCTACTTCTCCGTCTCCGTTGATATCTCCATCTCTGTTTTACTGTCTAGACGTTGATTAGAGCCCTTGGCTATGACAAAGAAACATGATGTATTACAAGTGATACTTTTTGGCCTAACTTCGGACTTTGGAGGCCTTAGTACATCAGTTTAGCCCACAACATTTTACACCTCTCTTTCAAGGATAAAGCTTGGCTGTTTGGTCAGTTTTAATGCTGCTGCTCTGTGAATTTTTATCAAGATGACTCTGTCAGAGCTTTTCAGTCAAAATGGCATGAGAAGAGAAGGTGTTAAATGTGCAGTACTTGGGCTGAAACAATCACTTTTCACATGATTTGTGGTACCATTCATGTCTGTTATGTGCTTGTTAGAACCTTGTATGTGAGCAATTTTTAACAGTTGCTCATGCATCTGTAGCGGTCTTCATTATTGACACATTGTGAATGGCTCAAATGCAATTAATATAGCAGTGTTAATGACTCATATTGCCTGATGTGTTTTAATGGTTAGATGCTAACAGCGTCCCGTTGATTAGTGCAAGGATTATGTTTGGTATATGTATGGAGCTCATTGGCCATCTGCTTTATGTGGGTTTTTAATCCTTGTGTGGGTGATCACATTGATTTGTGAAAATGGCGGTACAGGATGCAGGCGGCTGAATGTTAATAATGAATCTCAAGAAGCTTCTTATTAAAATAATAGAAAGAAAGGACTGTTTTTCTGCAGCACCTTACATTGCTTGTTTTGAAATTTTGAAACTTAACATCCTCTGATGTCAAGGTTATTTCTAAGCTTTTTATCTATTCTCACACACATACTATATATGTATATATATATTTATATACATGCTCACATTCTGCAGGATTTTTAACCCAGAAATTCACACATAGATTGGCTCCCTGAAGAATTCAGCCTTCAAAACAACCTCTGAAAGCAGCACCTTTAAAAACCTGATTTAGTGGCTTGGTTAAAAAACCCATCATGCACAAACAAAATTGTCACTGCAAACAAACACACACACACACACACACACACACACACACACAGGTCATTCTGACACAGACTGTGATCACCCTGTAACTTACAGCAGTGTTAGATGCCACTGTACTGTACTTGCAGCACATTCAGGGGATATGACAGAGACAAGTCGAGCAAGAGAAAGGACAAAAAGGAGGAAAAATAAAAATAAATGGACAAAAGGAAGAGAAAATGACAAAATGAACAGAAGAAAGGAAAAACATAAGAATGGAAGAAAAAGGACAAAATAAATCACAATGGTATGGAAACCCGTTTCTGCCATTGAATAAAAATATAATTAAAAAAGTAATTGTGCCTTTTTATCTCACAATTCTGGAACTGTGGAATATAAACTTGCAATTGCAAGAAATAAAGTCAGAATTGTGAGATATACACTGGCCTCCAAAAGTTTGGAAATGCCCTAGAAAAGTGGGGTTTTGGACAATATTGGCATGAATTCTTTTTAATTTGTGATAATTTTGCACTGATAAGGGACAACACAAACTATGAAAACATATTTTATTACATAAACAGTTTATACACAGAAAAAACTTAAATTTTCGTTTAATCAAAATATCCATCATTAGCAGCTATTACAGCTGCATAATCTGGGCCTAAATTCATTGTATTCTAAACTTAACTGGCAATCAATTGTTGAAGCTATTAAGGTGTGCTGACCAAAAAATCTTTTAAAAACCTGGGCCAAGTTTAAACCAGAAACCAGGCATCACAGCTGGCAAAGGAGCATGTCAGATTTTGACACGTATTGCCATTATTATGTAATCAAAATGAAAATTATTTTTGCTGGTCTTCAATGATAATGTCAAGTTACTTTAATGTATTTGCACCAAAAAATGATAAGGATTTATGCTGATATCGTCCAAAACCACACTTTGCCAGGGGTGTTTCCAAACTTTAAAACTCGCAAATGCAAGAAGTAAAGTCAGAATTGTGAGATATAAAGTCAGAATTGTGTGATATAAACTTTAAGTTCAGAGTTATAGTCAGAATAGTGAGAATAGCAAATAATTGGCAATTCTGAAAAACAACGTTGCAATTCTGACATTACAACACAAAATTTATTAAGTTATTAAGTTATTAAGTTATTAAGTTATTAGGTGAGAACTGCGAGATATAAACTCAGAATTCTGAGAAAACATTAAAACAGTTAATTTTAATTAGAAAATAGAAAGAACATAAGAATGGAAGAAAAAGGACAAAATAAATAAAAGATGAAAAAGATATCCACTTTATATCTCACAATCCTGACTTAATTTCTCGCACTTGCAAGTTTATATTCTGCAATTCTGACTTTATGTATCCCAATTCTGACTTTATTTCTTGCAATTGCAAGTTTATATTCCACAATTCTGACTTCATATCTCACAGTTCTGACTTTAATAATCGCAATTGCAAGATTTCATCCCAAAATTCTGACTTTATCTCACAATTGTGAGTTTATATTCCACAGTTCTAACTTTATAACTCGTAATTGCAAGTTTACATTCCGCAATTCTGACTTTATTTCTTGCAATTGCAAGTTTATATTCTGACTTTACTTTCTGCAATTGTGTTTATATCCCACAATTCTTACTTTATATCACACAATTCTGACTTTATTTCTTGCAATTGCAAGTT
Organism: Labeo rohita; assembly: GCF_022985175.1. Lineage (NCBI taxonomy): Eukaryota > Metazoa > Chordata > Actinopteri > Cypriniformes > Cyprinidae > Labeo > Labeo rohita. The sequence goes on from NC_066887.1 coordinate 20,986,984, forward strand.
TATTTTCTGCAATTCTGACTTTATATATCTCACAATTTCAACTTTACTTCTCACAACTGCAAGTTTATATTCCACAATTCTGAATTTGCATCTTGCAATTATGACTTTATAGCTTACAATTGCGATCTTATATCTCACAATTCAGACTTTATTTCTTCAGACTTTACCTTCTGCAACTGTGAGTTTATATCCCACAATTCTTACTTTATATCTCACAATTGGAAGTTTTTATTCTGCAATTCTGACTTTATATTTCTCACAATTTTGACTTCTCACAATTGCGAGTTTATATTTTGCAATTCTGACTTTATATCTTACAATTACGACTTTATAGCTAGCAATTGCGAGCTTATTTCTCACAATTAAAACTTTATTTCTCACAATTGTGACTTTATATCTCACAATTCAGACTTTATTTCTTGCAATTCTGTCTTTATTTCTCACAATTGCAAGTTTATATTTATATAATTCTTTAATATTGCAAGTTTTGCAACTTTTTTTCTCAGAATTGAGCAGTCGAAAAACCTTTCCATTTTTTATTCAGTGGCGAAAATGGGCTTCCATACAATGGTCTTACACATGATGCTAAAATTAAAAATTAAAGTCCTTCTGCCTTAAAAATAAATAAAAGCTAGTGAGAATGCACTGGGAAAAAAAACAGCAAAAATTATTAAGTCATTGGGCCTTAATAACACAGCATGATCTGGCAGAATCTCTCTTCACCATCCGTGATACAGAGCAGAGATAGATCCTCACAAAACACAGGCTCAATGACCGCAGACACAAACAAACTCAGCTTCCAAAGGAGACTGTGGTCACTGTGACACTTATGAGGTACAGACCAAAGCGCAATTTCTACTACACTCTGATACATCTAGAAAAGTGAGAAATGGCTCACATTTTCCATGCTTTTGTGTTTCGATGATTTGGCAATGGAAGACAAGAAGAAAGGATTTGTAAGAGCGCTCTCTGGAAACATTAAGAGAGACACATAGGCTGAATTGCAAAATATCATACTACCATATTCTACTTTATATATTTACATTTTTCTTTATATAGAAGAAACGGTCAAAGTAAAATACTAGTATACTATTTCAAATTAAGTCAAACACATCCCATCAACTAATATGCCTACTTTCCATCTGTGTAGTATGCATGTCAGGTTAGCAGTGTGACCATGGATTCATAAAAGAGTTGGCAAAAATTACTACCTTCAACCATTTTTGTCTATATAATAAAAAAAAGTGGGATCCCAAATAACACTGGAACAATGAAACAGTCTTCAAAATATTCAAGAGTTCCACAGAAGAAAGTCATATAGGTTTGAAATTACTTTAGGGTAAATAAATTGTCATTTTACGCTGAACTATCCCATTAATACAGAACAAAATTTATTTACAATTGTAGTACATATTTTCGATTTCTGAAACATTGATCATCTACATGTACAACTTCTGCAGGGCCACAAACATGTATATGGATCTGTTCACCACAGAAGTAATGCTTCAAATCAACTGCGAAAGCACCATCAACAGTTTGAATGAGCAAAACCATCTTTAAAAAAAATCTCCCAGAAAAAGATAGTGAACATTTGTGTGACAGGTGGAAAACACTACTATCAGGAGAGCTCCAAACAAGCCATCCAATCGCATCTCTCCACCAACTAAATGATTGCCCAGAATGATCCTCAATGACCAAAAAAAAAAAAAAAAAACAACAACAACAACATCAAAACCAGCTGGACAGTTCTCCTCATGCAGCCATATTTGATCAACAGCTCTTTTGATCCTGTTATTACATATGAGTAAGGTAGCGTATCTCTCGAAGCGAGATGGACCACAGGTGTGAAGAGGCCATTTGCTTTCAGCTCCATTGCTTTGGAGAGTCTGTAGAAGCACCTGGACCTTCTCACCAGAGCTTTCCAAACAATCATTTCTCAAACCACACAGCAATTACCAGCGCAACAGCAGGGTTTAGAAAAAGACAAATAAGAGCGCATACAGACGTGCACGTGTACACACACACACACACACACACAACTCTCCAACAACTAAAAACGAGCTGAGAGAATACAGTAATTGAAGTTCAGTCTTGGCAGGTGGGTATGTTTGGACGACCTTTGTGTGAGTAAGGGTCTGCTTACCACCCGAGCCAGCTGTGTTGTTATTTTATCATCCAGGAAGGTGACCGGTTTCTTTCATAACTAACTATGTCACCATAGACACAGCGGTTTGTTTTCCCAAGGCACACCTGCAGGAAAAGTTTTGCTTGTAAGTCAGCAACATTTTCTTGGCTTAAGGCAAACACAAATATTTGGAAAGAATATTTTGAACTTCTGTCTATTTTCTGAATGAATTAAAAAATCTATATTTTTAAAAAAAATGTTATATAAGTTTAAAGGAAGACTGCTGTAATGTGGTTGGTTCAGTTGGGTGGGACTGGAAAAAGGAGACAAAAACATTCCTCTGAATCCACGCACACACAGAGAGAGAGAGAGCTTACCTAATTTTCTATGAATTTTATATCAGTTAACGGTGGGATCTAATTCTAACCATTTTCTTCTGCATTGATTTACTGAAATTCATAATAAAGTTGTCTCTTGAGCTGTGCCAAATCGATAAAACCCTATTAGATGCAGTTGTGATCACTGGAGAAAGAAAATTGTCATTAGTTCTTAATGAAAAAAGACCTTGAAAATTGGATTAGATGTTTCACAAGTTCACAGTGCAAAAGAGCGGTACGAAAAAAGGCAGACAGTTGTAGATTTCTATCTGTAATACAGATGATGAGGAGGAGAAGGAGCTTGGGGGAGAAAATTGATAGTTAGCATGGAAATTGTGGGTAAACATTCCTCGTGATTTAGCTTTAAAAATCCATAAAATGTTATCAAGTCAAAAGATTTTATCTGTTACATAATTTAAATCATGGCACAAATAAACGCACTTCCAATTGACAAACAGGAAGCCCAAGCCTCCGTTATTAAATCAAAAACATCACTTAACTAGGAACAAAAGAACGGCGAGTTGCTTCATTGAAAGCTTATTCTGTTACTATATTAAAAGTTCACTGTATTATAGGGAAGATTAACTGAGCAAGTGTGATTACCTGCATCTAACACAGCATTCATTCTTCAGCTCAACCTCACATGCACAATAAAACATTAGTTTAAAAAATATTTTTGTCGTACTAGCCTTTCATCTGTTATGGGTGATTGATTTGTTGACTGCGTCTTACAATGCCTGCAATTCCAGTGTGCATACTATCCATCCTAAATTCTGATTGGGTGGATAGGATGCACATTGGGATGCAGGGAATGTGTTGCTGAGAGTAAAAATAACTTCTTTGTTTACAACAGCTTTTCATTCTCTTTCAATATAAAAGTCTTTACTTCCGACTCACTCATAAAAAAAGTGTCTTGTTGCCATTTAATGGTGAAATAATGTAACTACAATCACCATCATGAACACACACCATTTCCCAATACTAAATACTATTATTAAATACTACTATTATCTATATATCATATTTATTAACTAATAATAATAATAATAATAATAATAATAATAATAATAATATTTATAAACCAACAACAGCCACCATAAAAGTTGCTAGGCAATTCAAAAGTACAAAGGCAGTGATATACAGCATTAAATTTACATCAAATATGACGTGATGAGATTTTACTATTTGCCGAGGTAAGGCTGCTCTTGGTGGGTTCATGAGGTCTGAATGGCCGCTTGAGCCCTGGATCTTACATTTTCTTTTCATTTTCAAATAGACATTATTTTATTAACAAACTGCATGTTTGAAGACTAAACACGTACATTATCACATAAAAAAAAAAAAACATCTTAAAACTACATTCCATGACACAAAAACAGTATTATTTATAAAATTATATCTGGGCATCCGCCATGACACTCACTGTCAGAAAACCGCAAGCTGAGTGATACAAACGGTAAAACGGTTGGAGTTTTGATTTTACTAGAATATCGCACTACTCTCAGCCAATCAGATTTGAGGATCAGGAAGAACTGTTGTATACACTAGAATAATCAATTTCATAAAAATGTATTAGTCAATCAAAAACCATCAATATTTATATCTACACTCTATAAAAATTTCACATGGGGTTTTCACAGCGATGCCACAGAATAGCCATGTCAAATTTATCAAAGAACCTTTCAGTGAAAAGAACCTTCTTCTTATTGTGAAGAACATTTTCAATAATTTAATGAACGTTTTTCGACCATAAAGAACTGTTTGTGCAATGAAAAGTTTTCATGGAAGTTAAAGATTATTTATGGAACCATAGATGCCAGTAAAAAAACTTTGTTTTTAAGAGTGTAATGACTTTTCACTTTACCTAACTATGCATCTATGAATCATCTCAGATACTATAAAAGCATCAAAAGATAAATGTCAGTGTCACATATATCGTCTGCTCTTGTAGCATGACTTTGTAATCAGTCAGAGCTTGAGATATAACCCACAGTGAAAACGACCATTTGTCTGTACATATTTTAATTGATGTTTTGCGCTTTTAAAATCAGAGGGGTTTGCAGAAGCATGTGTTTTTGTGTGATTGAGTTAGGCGGCTGTGTAATTAAGGCTGATTGTGGCTGAAAAGCAGAGATGTGGTTTCATCCCTGTGTTTAGTGTTGATTTGATTATGGAAATGAGGCGGCGTCTTGCGCTCTGCGCAGTGTGATGTGGCAAAAAATGAGCTGATAAAACGACAAACTTTTTAGAAATTGGTTTCTGTTTTCCAAAGATAACTTGTCAGACACATTCCTCTGTCACGTATTTGTAAAACTTAAAACATGTCATTTCAAGGTCCTATGCTTTAAGAGTTGTACATTGTGTTTTAATAAGAGAAGCTCATTAATATTCATTGAAATATTACTCTGTCCCTATACCTACTAAGTGACCTGAGCATAATGTTAATATAACTCTATCCAAAGGTCACAAGTTGCATTCTGTGTGTTATTGTTTGTACCACCAGAAATCATTTCAATTCAAATATTTGCTGATGTTTCCAGTGTGATTTTAGGAATCTTAGTGTAGGCTAAAACAGAAACCAGACAAAAGACAACTTTCAATATATACATGTATTAGAAAAAGCAGAAGCATTGAGGAAGTGAAAGTTGTGGAGCTGATAGAATTATTATATGCTATTATACGCCTCCACCCCCAACTCACTTCCTCTCAATGGGAAAAGGAAGTCGTTGTAAAGAGATGACTTCCTGTATTAACTAAATCCTGTCTATTTTTCTGCGGCAGCTACATCAGAAGCTAATGGCCTAAAGTTAAAATTCACCTTCTGCTGAGGTAAGGGAAATATAACAGTTGCAAAGTGATTACAAATTACACTGATCTTCACTGTAATAGATTTAAAAAAATATTAGTATTGACTTGTGCTGCCTAAATTAATCTAAAATGCTACTGCAATAGATGTGCTGTAAACTATCAATAAAATTCTATGTGTGAAAGTATGTGTGAAAAAAAAGACAAGCACTGGTCCCAAAGCACTAACTTGACAAATCTGTTTTAAAGTAGCAGTTCAGAAGCTGAAGCCTGCAAAGCTGCATCTACTCAGTCGAGGTGCAAAGCTTTCAGCACAAAAAATGAAATGACATCCAGCATATCGCAAGAACACCTGCCAAAACAACACACTGCCATTTATGAAACAAAGACACACACCTGTGACTCTACCAGCACTGGGTTCTTATGATGAAAAGGCTCAAAATTGCACATTCATCATACTTATTCATGCAAATCATGCACTTTTTTTAACCACACACACACATCAAAAAAGGAAAACGATATTTATTTAAAAAAAAAAAAAGATATAAAAACCTGCACCCATGTTTTTGGTTAAAACTTTTGAAATCAAACTGAATTCATATTTCACTGTGTATACGAAGCTTCTCAAAGGGATCAAAGAGTAAATATTTGATCATCTCGCTCTGTATATTCTCTGAATATTCCCTGTCCTCAATTTATCAGCGCTGAAAAATGACAACACGAACACAAAAGCCGATATAGGCTCTTCATGGTCTTATTGCAGGAGTTCTGATGGATGAAATTAGACTTTGCAAAGAGCCTCTGTAGCAACGAGAGAATTTAATGGTGAGTTACTCCTTAACACTAAAACAGACACCCATTTCACCCTCTGTTCAGCACATCGAGCGCATGTGCCTGTCCTCGTATGACTGATAGTTCTCTGAATCAATATTGATGTGCCAAATAGAGGTCTTCTCCTCCTGGGAAGCCCTCTACAACTGAAGGGCATTGAAAATGAACATTAAAGTTTTGCCAAAGACTCATGGATGATCTTGAGATCTTTTGAGGACACAAGAACTTCCTCCATTTCCTTTACCCACCCACATGCCATTATTGCTCAAAAAGAGTCATAAATAAACGCTGAGAGGGTAATACACATGTGAAATGAGGGGTCAGTGAGCTTGTGGGTGTGGGAGTGTACGGCGAGATCAGATATAAAAAGGAGTTCACACGAAATGAAGCTCCTAAGAGCTATTTCAACATGTGCGCCACGGTAAAGGAAATCTGTGTGACTGCAAGCTTTTAATGCTGTTCAGACATTATAGTCCATGTGAGAAAAAACATACTTTGATGTTTTTAAAAACCAAGGTAGGGCCCTATGATTTCCGCAATGTGGAAAACACAGATGAATTCGTGGAACCTAGTCATAAAAATGTAATTTACTGTATAACGTGGAATGTCATGGAATTTGCCAAATTTTGGATGAATAAATCAAAAGTAGGTCAGTACACTTAAATCAAAATGAGATATGGACTAGTGTCTGTGAATATTAAGCCACAAAAAATGCAATTTAAATGTGAATCCTGTGTGTCTCTGTGTAAATGAATGGCGAAGATGCAGTACATGAACACAAACATTATCAGAACTGCTCCATTAGAGTCATGGGCATTTTACTGTTTCTTTTAACAAAAACTATCATCATATCATATACAGACAGAAACTTAAAGGTCTTCACAGCAACCCATCAAAATAAAAGTTTAAAAAAGGTTTAACTTGAAGAAACTGTGACAGATATATATTACTTAATGTAATGATAGTACGACTACTACTACTACTACTACTACTACTACTACTACTACTACTAATAAAATTAAAACATGAATTTGTAAGGATTATTTACCAAAAATATTATTTACCAGGAAAATGTAAATACACAACACAGTATTTCTGAAAATAAAATAAAATAAAAACTGTTTAATAAAATTGATTAATTAGACATAGTTTTGATTATTATATTTAATGAAACCATTAAAATGGAATCCAGAAAATTAATGGAAAACACACAATTTGGTCAAAATAAAACTTTATTTGAGAGGGGGGGGGGAAACTAAAAACGTAAATGTAATTTTTGTTAAACTTTTAAGAAGTTGCTGTTAACTTGTGTAAGTTTCATGATTTCAGTTAATTAGACATGCTTTCTGAGTGTTTTTTTTTTTTTTTTTTTTTTATTTAACCATTAAAACAGAGTCTAGAAAAATTAAACCTGGGAAGAAAAAAACGAAATCCAGAAAAAAAAAAAAAAAAAAAAAAAAAAATTGGTTAAATACAATCAATAAATAAATAAATAAACCTTTTTTTAAAAAATAAAATTGATTAATTAGACATGCTTTTGATTGTTATATTTAATGAAACCATTAAAATGGAATCCAGAAAATTAATGGAAAACACACAATTTGGTAAACATAAAACTTAATTTTGAGGAAAATAACTATTTCATAGGGCCTTTAAATGTAATTTTTGTGCAACTTTAATAAGTTGCTGTTAAATGGGGTAAGTTTCATGATTTCCGTTAATTATACTGCATCTAATTAGACTGTCTTTATTCATCTTTGTTAACGTTAGTTAATAAAAAAAACACAGTTGTTCGCTATTTGCTCCTGTTAATTTACAGCACATTAACTAATGTTAACAAACACAACTTTTGATTTTAATAATGCATTAGTAAATGTAAATGTGAATGGTAAATGCGATAATTCATAAATGCTGTAAAAGTAGTTTATTCCTGGTTTATGTTAACTAAAGTAGTTAATTACTGTTAACTAACAAACCTTATTGTAAAGTGTTACCAAAAATACAGTAAAATAGTAGTACTGTAAAATATTACAATTTATAGTAACTCTTTTTTATTTTAATGTATTTTTAAATGAATTTGAATTAATTCTGAGGCCTTTTTCTGAGGTAATTACTCCAGTCTTTAATGTCACATGGTCCTTCAGAAATCATTTTAATCTGCTTATTTGGTTCTCAAGAAACACTTATTATTACTAACCAGGTTGACAGTTGTGCTGCTGAGGTAAGTCTGCGGTAGGTATGATTTAAAAATGTTAATAATTTAATAATTTTATTCAGCAATTAATTAAATTGATCAAAAGTGACTGTGTCTTTTTAGATATTATTTTATACAATACATTTAATTTGTAAACTGATATAAGAATAACATCATTGTGACATTTAGAGCTGTGGATTCTAATTCGTGAATAGAAAGAGGAATGAGAGGTGTTTAAACAGCTACACCTTCTCTCACTGCACTACTCTGGAGACACGCGGTCCCTTTTTGCAACTGCTTTCATAGGTGAGAAGAGAGTTTGAGATGATTAATAAGATAACAGCACGATTAGAATATAGGAAAGATAAGTGTGAGATATTTTCTCACTTCTGCAAATCAGTGCTGATATTTTAAGCTGTGCAACCCCAGTATAGACTCGCATTGTACAGTGCATAGTAGTGGAATGTGGATACTTATTATCAGTAACAATCTTAAAACGCAATAGATCTGTGTACTGTATATATCCCTCTTAAGTGGCACATTCATGTGTTTTATTGTTGCTAAAACACCATTTTATGACAGAAGTGCTGTCATAATGTAATCATGATGCTGCTAAGCGGCAACATTTATTCATAAGCCTTTAGAGAAAAGGCTGTGAACAGCAATACAGAGTCTTAATGAGAATGCTCATATCAGGGGTGCCAAGACAGTTCACATATTCTCACATGCAGAACGGCCAGCTACTGTAAATGAGCTCCCAAGTCACCCGAGTCCAATGCATTGGTGTGGGAGTACTAGTACTGTATGTATGAAGACGATCGCTGTGGTCAAAAGAGCACAATAACATTAGCAATTTGTTGAGTCGACAACCAAAACTACTACAGGTCCAACTCACTCAAAAGGCACAATGGTGATAGTCATCTTGTGGGGTTTTCAGGTTTAAATCTGCAAATACCACATACTAAATATTTCGATTTAGGATAGTATTTTTATTATTATACAGTATTGTGACACATCCAAGTAAATCAGCCTCTCGAAAAAAAACTTCTGAATGGTAGTGTCTGTTTTCAACATGGTTTCAGATTTTTAAAGCCCACTGTATGCGACTGTATTGGTGATTCATTCCTCACCATCAGCCTGTGCATCTGCTTTTAAGCTCAAATAATGCAAGCAACTAATTTACAACCACTCTAGGCTTCTTCATCGCCAACCATAAAAGCCTCTAAGGAGTGTTTAATATTAGTTATTAAGACACAGCAGGAGCTCTGATGGTTGAGTAATGACTGCTGGAAATGCAGTCAGATTAATAACAAAACACTCAACACATTGGATCTATAGCCCACAACACTATACATCATAATTAGTGAAGTCTCAAGCATTGTACAATCCATCTGTTTGTGCAGTGACGGCTGAAGTCATATGAAATCTCTTCCGAAATAGAAAGCACATGATTTTTCATGCCTACCAAAAGACCAAATACATCAACATTACCTTATAAAAATACATCTGACCCAAATTAACCACTGGCTTGTATGGTCTAGAACTTTAAATGACGGACAACTTGCTTTTAGGCTAATTCTCAGTCAACCTTCATTGATATAAATATAGCACATGTGAACTACAATGTTATCAGATCAATGAGAGCTAAAAACTAATACAAAATGCTAGTACAAAACATAAACTCCTGTTGTGGTCTACTCTGTCTCAGTTTGAAAAATGCATTCAAATTCCCAAGCCAAGATAAATATCTCAGACCTTTCTTCTCACTGTTTAGATGTCAGGAACTTTGGATAGACTTCAGTTATCTCTCAGCTATAAAACATCATTACCAGTGGTGCCAGAACAAGTTTTAGAGTGAGAAGAGCCAAGATGGGTGGCTTGAGACATGATCGCTATAAAAAAAGGCTAAGCTTATGAGTGTTAATAATCTTGATGTTAGTTTTATAGTTTGCACAGATATTTTTTATTACCTCAGTACCATATTATATAATGGGGTCATGTAAAAACACATCTTAAATGTAAACATTTTAATTGATATTGAATAATAAATCCTAAAATGCATATTTGTCTTTCATACTTTCTAATATAATGTGGTTATATTACAAATTTTTGTGTTTTAATTGAAATGAAATTACACAAAATTGCATGGAATTTCAATATCAGCCATTTATAGGTTATTGCACAAAAGAACAAAATAATTATACAGACTAGTAACAGAATTTTAATGTAGCGCATCCCTATCACATTTATAATTTGGGATCTGCAGCACATCTCCAAGATGTCAAAATGCCATTGTCAACTTTTTAACATCAAGATACTGGAAATAAAGCTACATTAAAGCAATCAACAAGTGTTATTGGCACACTTATTGTTTCTTTCTTAAATGCCAGTTTGTTTACCTGGAAGCACAGTGATTTGATGCATTCTTTTTATGTTAAAACATAAGCTCTAATGTTCATGTGTCATTATTTGTCGACGTCATACACACATTTGGCTTGTTTGCAGTAGGGTCATTCCGTGTCAACTCAACCAAAGGTCCCTGCCTCAAATTTTTGATTTGAAAACCTGTATAGTGATGAAAGTCAAAATATTAAATGTCACAGATGTGTATTTACTGAATAATTCAGTATTGTGTAAAGGGTGGTCAAAATGCCAATTTTCACCCGAGACTCGGATCCAAATTACAGGGGGGTACAAATGACTTTAGAAAGACTGCAGCATCATTATATTATTTACAATTATATACAAACTTTCCTTTTGGCATTTTCATTTTTAAGGCCCTGTATGAATCAATTCCAGAGATACTGCAATCTTAATATGGCTTCAGGAGTAAATCGTTAAATTATACACGTATTCAGTGGTCAAAAACCAAATGGGTCGCTTTGCATTCACCTGATACTTTTTTCTTTTAAAGAGGAAGGTCTGAAGAACAAATAAATGTATCTTTTTTCCATCTGTCAAAACAATTGCATGAAAATACCTGTCTGAGTGCCATAAATGTTCTTTCTCCAAAGTTTGCATGCCTGTAACTCTAGAAGTATTAAAAATATCCTAATGCCCTTTTAGATTTTTAGTCTTAACAAACTTTTGTTTTGCCAACTTCATTTCTTAAGGCCCTATATGGTTCAGTTCCAGATATTGCAATATCGTAAATTAAATCGTCAAATTGTACACATATTCAAAGGTCAAAAACCAAACTTGTGCCATTTGCATTCAGATGATACTTATTTTCTTTTAAAGAGGAAGGTCTGAAGAACAAATAATGTTGAAACTAGAAATGTATCTTGTTTCCCTCTGTCAAAACATCTGCATTGAACATACCTGTCCAAGTGCCATAGATATTCTTTTTCCAAAGTTTGCATGCCTGTTAAGTAGTATTAAAGATATCTGAATATGAATTTAGACTCTGGTTCTTTTTATTTTTTATTTATTTTTTGGAATCTTCATTTTCAAGGCCGTATGTCATTCAGTTCCAGAGATATGGGGATCTCAATGAGGCTCCATGTCCAGATTGTTTAATATTACCCATTTTCAGTGGTCGAAAAACCAAATGTTGGTCACTTCATATACAGCTGATATTTATTGTATTTAATAGGCGAACATCTGAGGAAATGGATCGACAAGGGGAATGTCTTTAATACATCTTCAGTTAGAGCCATGTAAACTTTGGAGAAAAAAATGTATACGTGCTTTTTCCCATTTTTCAATGGTCACCACTGGCATATACTGCAATAAACATTCAGTTCAATAAAGAAGTCAACAGATTTTACAAATATATGTGTAAAAATAATATAACGATGCTGCAATCTTTCTAAAGTCATGTTTAAGCCCCTGTAATTTGGCTCTGAATCTCGATTTTTCATTTTGACCCCTCTCAACAAAATAGTGGATTACTCAGTAAATAAACATGTGTGACATTTAATATTTTAGCTTCATCACCATACATGTTTATCTTCCTTTAATCAAACATTTGAGCTGTTTTTTTTTTTTTGGATAAATTATTTGACATATAATGACTTCGTAAAATCAGAAGCTAAAACTGTAGCTGTGTCTGAGAAAGACTGTAGGCTTCAATGCAGGTCAGCATTTGGCTGAGACCTTCTGGACTCCTCTACCATGTTTTCAAAAGATATTGTTACCGAAAAGAAAACTTCCACAGAACAAAAACAACTGCATCTACCACAAGTCAAAATCTATAAACACGCTTTACACACCAGTTGTTATTGTGTCTGTACATCTTCTACTGCATCAGACTTGGCCATCTGAAGTGCTAAGAATTAATCGTCCACCATTTTTATCTTTGTGTCCAATCTCAACGGGTTCCCTTTTGTTGTCATCACAAACAACAGAAGTGGTAAAATATAGTCAATAAAACCCCAGCAGGCTGATGTGGGAACAGTTCAGACAGATTTATAGACTGACACATCACACAAACTAACCGCTAGATTTACGATTTTGTTCCTCATCTTTTAGCTTGGGACACCCTCTAGGCCTATGGCTATTTCTATTAGGCTCAGTAGAAGCTACATTTATGGGCCTAAATGAGTCCGTCAGGTGCCCTAAGCGCACAAAGCCAAAACATACCGCAGGAATGTTAAATGCTGATTCAAAGAGTTCAGGGTGGGTTTTGCTGGGGTGGAAAGAGAGAGACGCGCTGTTTGACCGAATGTCTGTCGGCATGCGCTCACAAATGTTCCAAATTCCTTGTGGGCAGTTAATGGCCAACAACATAAACTCCGCTGGAGTTGCTCTGTAGCTCCAAAAATGTCTCAGTCGCTCCTTCGCTGCAGGAGACGATTCATTGGTTGCCGTTACCCCTTTTTCTCTGTGTAAACTCAAACTGAGGTCTGCAGCCCTCCACAGAAACCTTCTCACAAACGAGGCCTGTAATGATGACTACCTTAACTTTAACCACGATGATCCAGCTGTCATTAACTATACTTAGTCATGTTGAATAATTAGGCCTTAATACAGGGATGAGTGGGCAGTCCATTTGTTTTTACACGTGCCTTGCTGTAAATAGTGTTTCCTTGCATAAAGTCATCAGCCTCGCCGCTTGTGGCCTTCCGATTGTAGCTTTTATACAGTACGGTAATGGCTGAATAGACAAATGACAGTGATTATCTGGGGCTAGGCTGGGGCCTTGGCTCCCCACTATATAATTAGACCTTAGCTCAACTTGTTTTTTGACATTCTACTGGAACTAGATGGTAGACGGGTACACGGCAGCCAACGAAAACGTCCACCATCTAATTTAGGGGCAATCCGAGCCGCTAATGTCAGCTTCTATGCTGGGATTTTTCAGTGAACAATTTTTCTTGACGTTTCAAGTGTATATGTCTGTGTATTTTCCTCTTTTGTCCTTAAAAGGCTGAGCATACGTGGTGAGGCCGCCCCAGTAACCTCAACCGCAATGACATGGCTGGCCTTAAGGAAGCTGAAGTCATTGCGCTGAGGTAGTTGTGAAAGATTGGATACCTATCTTATTACTCACTCAGGAAAGAAAGAGAATTTCAACATGGCTGTGAAAAAAAAATAAGGAAAGAAGTGCACAGAAATCTGTTTACATAGTAAAAGAATATTTGCGCAGCAGAATTTGTACACCTGTTGAAATGGAATGTGTGCCTAAATATGCACTTTTCATCAAGCTTTCAGCACCATAAGTAAAGACTCTGTAATCCACCTCCCCCCTCTTATCATCATAACCCTGGCCCTCCTACCACCGAGTCCACTAAGTAGTGTTGACAGCACACGATGAGGCCTAAAGTACGAGGCCAGCAGCCCCTCATCACACTCTTTAAGTAAACCATGACCTCTTTCACAATACATACAACTTATTTGTAAAATAAAACCACCTTTACACAAACTTCAAATATAAGGCTCAACAGAAATATCTCACCCCAAATCTGCTGTTTTTCAAAGACAATGCTGATTTGAGTTTTTGTACATGTTGAATCAACTGTGCCTTGCACAATTCTGGCACGCAACGAACCCCGGGAAATTTTCACTTATTTTATGACGAGGGAGATTACATATAACGATTGAAGAGGGGAAACATTTGAACTTATGATATTTCAGTGACCAAGTCGCATGTCCCATATTTTCTGCCATTTAGAATCAGCACTGATTGAAGCAAAGTCTAAAACATAAATGAATCACTCTTTAAGTTGATTCTTTTTAATAAACGGATTTCTGTCTGAATGATTTTTTATTCAACAAATATAACGACATCTTTGCCAGGTATATTAAAAGTAGATTTCAATTGAACATACAGATTTTTGTCTGCTCTGAAAAATTTCATCAATAAACAAAAATTCTGATAAACTATAACAAATATTTGGTATTGGGGATTTTTAAATGTAATTATTTTAAAGCCATGCCTTTTTACATACAATCTCTTCCTTAAGGTAACAAATCTATTCTTACATAAGTATCGTCTAACCTAACAAGTTTATTATTGTATATTTTACTACTATCCGCTCTATTTATAAATAGCCTATAAAAATGAAGTGGCAGTTCATTATTGCACATATGAAGGGATTGCATATAACTTGAATAATTTAAATGGTTTACTCTTTCATGACTGGGATTGGTAATTTAAAATACAGATCATTTAAAAGGACAATTTTAACTGATAAACACTACAATGTAATTCTGTCACAATTAAGAGGGTAAATTATACTTCATATTATTTTATTTTTTTTTTTTTTTTCTTAAAAATCTAGAAAATTAATCTGGAATTTTTAGGCCAAAAAGGACAATATATCTCACTTGAGCTTGCTTCTCATCAGTTATAAAAATATTTCCAACGTTAGATTGAGTGCGAAGAACCATTTTGAAGATATTTTGAAGAATGCTGCTGGACTACTTTGACTTCTGTAGTATTTTTCCCCATATTAAGGAAGTCAGTGTAAACCAGCAACTGTCTGGTTACCAAGGTTTTTCAGAATATCTTCTCGTTTCACAGTAGAAAGAAACTTGAGTGTGAGTTAATGATGACAAATTTCATTTTTGGGTGAACCATTCCTTTAAAAGGATCATCAGATGCCCATTTACCAAGCTGATATGATTCTTTAGGGCCTTAATGAAAAGTCTATAATATACTTTGGTCAAAAATTCTCAAACGTAATCTACTGCATCTTCAGCTGCTCAGATGTTGGGAGTAAATGACGACCACTATGTTCATTATTACATCCAGCAACACAACGCCTCAATCGCTCAATCGGAGATATTCTTGTCTAATTACATCCCTGCTCCAGCATCGAAACAAAAGAGGGTGGACTGTTACAGCTGATCCGAGGTAAAATGCTCATGTCAATCAACTATCTTGGGAGCGGCCTCTGTGGGTGTGACACCACAACGGCAGGCATCCGAGAAGGGCTCGATTTGAAAAAGGGAATATTATTTTTACAGATTCATTAAAAAACACTGCATGGATTTTTATCATTATAGGGTAAATTTGTACATACACTGCCAACACACATTAATGTTCAAACAACATGTAAGAGTGAACTTAGCATTCGATGACCCCTTTAAGAGTGTAAGCAGGTCATTGCTGACTACACCTGGGTTTGACCTGTTTTTTCATTGATTCCCAGACTCACTGTCTATTCTGACCCCACATAATTCTCTTATACGCATTAGTGAACACCTAGATTCACACAGACTGTCAACCTGTATTTGAATTGTGTTTGTCTGTGTACTGGCCACATTGGTGTTTCCCTATATAACCATAGACTAATTGCCTATTTGTGTGCTTCCTTCCATCTGTCAATGTGGTTGAAGAAAGTAGGCCCCAAATGTGTTTACCCATGTTTAACCTATATATTAAACCTAAATGGGTCTCATTTGGGTTGCCCAGTTTGAGCTCATACACTCATTTCCAACTGGTGACCCAACTTGTACGCACAAAAAGAGCCAACCTAGATTTGCCCAAGTGGGACCTATATGGTTGAAAAAGTAGGCCCCACATATACAGTGTTTACCCATCCTGAGTACCTTATGCAACAGAGAAACAAGCACCCATCTTTTTTTTCAGCAGCTCTGTATATTCATTGCTGTTGAAGAGTACTTATTGGGTGAGGTGGATTTACTGTAGAGTTAACAATATGTATTATAAGCACTGTAATGTTCAAAGCGGATGTCATAACAAATGTCAGTCCAGAAGACTGAAAAGAGGCAGAGCATAATGATTACCTACTTGTGTACTACCTAGGACCCATGTAGGCAGCCTGTGTATGGGTTTGCCCATCTCTAAACTATTTGTTAAACATTATTTATCCAACCTATTTGTAAAAGGTTAGCCTGCATGTGAAGCTTGTGAATAGACCTGTACTTCAGGTTAATCAACAGGTTCAAAACACTAACAAAACATGAAAGCTCTTAGGGTACCATACATAATTACTAATGTATGACTTTACAAATGCATGGGTTTAATTGACGATTTAGGCTGTATTATACATTTCAATCTTTGAAGCCTGTGAATGCTGAAGCGTAGGCATGTAACATTTAACTACTTCACTGCTGTGGGTAAAATGAATGATTTCTAAGTGGAACACCGTAATTTGTAGTGCATAAGCAATATAACAAATGAGTATGCAGGATGCGTAGAATATTGTTTGTCTTTTTTTTATCTCAATTCTCTGCATTAGATGTTGTCGTTGTTGTTGTTTTTCTTTCTCTCTCCTTCTGGTTACCAGCTCTTTTGAGGTTTCATCTCTAAAGCTGAGTGAGTTCAAAACACATCCAATAGCAAGGAATAATTTCACATATACAGTAAAAGTACATGAGCATGTGACATGTTCTAAACATCATTTTACCTTTTACGTGTTTATTAAATATTGTGTTAAATTATGCTGCCAAAAAGTGTTACATATTGTTTTCATCTCCATTTTAAACGTTTTACCCTTTTAACTTCACCATTTTCCCCAAAACAATGAACTGCTGTGATTCCACCTACACAAATATCTAAATTGTCTATGGCTCACAGCATGCACCTCCACTAAATACACTGTAAAAAACAATTTGTTGAGTCAACTTAAAATAATTTGTTACCTGGCTGCCTTAACATTTTAAGATCAGTCAGCTCAAAAAAAGTTTATTCAACTTGAAATGTTAAATTATACTAAGTTACAACTTAGATATTTGAGTTGAATCAACTTAAAATTTTAAGGCAGCTGGGTTACTTACCCATCTGTTGAGTTTAACAAACACAAATATCTAAATTGTTACTTAGTACAACTTAACATTTCAAGTTGACTAACCTTATTTGAGTTGACTGAACTTAAAATTTTAAGGCAGCAGGGTAACAAATTATTTAAAGCTGACTCAACAAATTGTGTTTTTTGTTTTTTTTTTACAGTGTATGAAAGCTGGTGCAAGATTTCTCTTTTTGCAAAAAGGGAAAAAGTAAGAAGTAATGAAAATAAAATTCAAATGAAATAAAATGATTAATCATTTCAAAGAGTGAGAGTGGCATTTTCAGCCAGTTTTCTGCTTGAGCAAGAAAAAGGCTATGATTCACCGCTTCAGCAGAATCCTGTCTGGATCTTCTGTCCAAAGTACAGCCAAACACACTGAGGGGCGAATTGATTTGTTTGTTGCTAGTTTTTGACCCATTACGTCTGGCACTTTGTCTTCTCAAACACCTGCTTCTTACGGGACATTAGTCTTGCTCGGGGGGGGGATTTGCTCACTTATCTGACTGATCTAGCACATCTCATCCATCTTTTGTTACAGAAATTATCTGGCAAAACGCATAGAATGGCCCCCGGAATAGAAAAGATGCATTTTGGTTTCAATTGGCTTTTTCAGCTAACCGTGTTGTGACTTTAGATGTTTGTGACAGATTAGATGTTTTGCAGTCGCCACGGTGAGGTAACTTGAGGTCAGGCCTGATATTCGAATGAAATTGCTTTTTCACTACAGTGTTACGAAAATGTTGAGTTTAGCTGTTTGTGAACATTTGTTTGGATTCCTTCTAAAATGTTTTTGAAAAGCATTGGCCTTGCGAAATATACCTCCACCCTTGCTCTAAAAGCACGTCTGCAGTTTAGACCTTCAGTACGGTTAAAGGAAATCCTTGGGCAAAAGACTTTTGTAGGTACGTTAACAAAAGGCCAGTCCTTGAGGTTTGAGGTAGTGCAATTCTGCTTTGAGTAAATTCAGTTAGGTTAGAGTAATGTGCAGAAGAGCTTCTTGGCAGTTGTGGTCCTTAGAGACACTGAATTTGCGCCATTTAGAGTAATGGTTTCACTCAATACATGGAAAATAGAAGAATAAGCTTTTTAATAGTACCCGTCACTAATCACGCAGTGGCCTCCATAGTGTGCTAAGCGCAGAAACACGTAACACAGCCAGCCACTGTGCAGAAGTTTTCAGTAATATTCCAAGGTAGTTCAATCTCTGCTGCAAAACCATAGGTTTTAAATTACTTTGGTACTTCAATTAGTCCTTTTCAGAGTGAGTCACTTTCAAGCTTGCACTTAAAAGCAATGTAGGAAGGAGCAAACCCCAGACAACATCCCTCAACTTTTGGTGGCAAGAACAAACAACGTTCTCAACTTTCATAACACTGGATTACTTTAAACTATAGCTACTTTCCATACCCAAAATGAATGGAAACCTTTTAAGTGGAGCAGCCCTTCATGGTAATGTATTTCAATAAAAGGAGAGAAAATAGAAAGCTAATGAACCCTCTAGAAGGTATTGTTCCTCACTCTACACAGACTAACTTTGGAAGTAGGGAATATAATGGTACTGGATACACAAGAGACATTTTCCCAGAGTTTGTTTTAATATAGACCGTTCGTGCTGTATAATTGGTGTGAAAAGCAACTCGCCTTTGGAAGATACTTTTGATCCTCACAAAAAAGAATGTTATTTGACACCAGTAGAGGTTCTCCTATATTCAGAGTTACTTGTGACAGACTCACAGTTTTGAGATCCAAATATATGAGCAATATCACATGAGTAGCCATGCGTTATGGCTGTATACTGCCATACTGCACAGCTACAAGTGTGATATTGCGTTTATGCAACAAGTTTGATGGCACAAGTGTGTAAATACATAGTAAACAACAACAGGGTGTTTTTAAAAACTTTCTTTTGTGCAAAACTACTTCCTTCTGCCACAGATTCTAAGTTTAACAGCTGAGCCCAAGCCTCCACTACTAATTTAAAAATGTCTGGTAACGAAGGAATGCTGAGTTGCCTCATTGAAAGCTTATTGTATTACTGTATTAAAAACTAACTGTATTATGTAAAGTATTATGAGAGAGAGAGAGATGGACTGAGTGAGTGTGGTTTCCTGCATCTGATACAGCATTTATTCTTCATCGCAGTCTTATATACACAATAAAACATTAGTTTGAATGTGCGCTATCTCTGTCATACTACCCTTTCATCTGTTAGCGGTGATTTACGATGACAGTGCTGCTCAGTGCATTTGTTGGCTGTCTTACAATGTATTTTTGAAAGTAAAAAATAACTTCCTTGTTTACAACCCTGTTTCAGTCTCTTTCAATATAAAAGTCTTTACTACCGACTTTCGTCGCCATCTAATGGCGGAATAATATAACTAAAATTACCATTACGAACACACACACCATTTCCCAATACTAAATACTATAATTAAACACTACTACTATTTATATAAAATATTTATTAATAATAATATTTAATAAACAACAATCACCATCATAAATGTGATTCAATCAAAAATACAAGGACAGCGCTCCACAAATTATTGTGGATTTGGGCATCTGCCACTCAATGTGAGAAATACCACAAGCGGAGTGATATAAACGGTAAAGCAGTTGGTGTTCCGATATCACTAGAATATCACGGTCCTCTCAGCCAATCAGAGTCGAGGACCAGAAAGAAATGTTATATAAATATATTTATGCATTCATGTCCTGGTATAAAAGGAAAGATACAAGGTTCCCACAATCTGTAACCAATTAATTTTTAAGACCTTTCCACATTTTTCAGTCATTTATAGTTACCTAAGGACAACTTCTAACAAATAAAAAAAAAAAAAAAAAAAAAAAAAATAGTGTGTTCTTGACTTTTTAGAATTTTACTGTTTCTATGACTCCTCCAGATGTGGAAATTCCAATGTTAACATTCCCTGATATTGTACTTTAAGTTTTCCATGACTGTGTAAAGCCTGTTGATAATTTATTAGAAGAACCCACATACTGGAGCTACAAAAATTATGATATTTTTAACATGAACATTGTCCTTTGAGAATGTAGATAAATAGCGACTTTTACTAATATGTTTACTAATATGATTAACAAACTATTTGCAGAAATGTAAACAGCTGAAAGTTCTGGAGTTCTGGAGGTAAAAGCAAGTTCAAAAAAACTGACCACATCACAGCAACTCCAGACTAGAGTCTCAAAAGTTTGCAAATCGAATCCCGTGATGATTTTTCACATGCCTTCAATTATGCTTCAAATTGCAAAAAGGAAACTGTTGATTAGGGGCATTACTCCAGAATGACTGCAGTTAGCAAACAGCATGTGAACTTTGTGTTTCTACAGCAATGACAGCCGACAACTGTGGAGCATGTGAATGTGACTTTGAGTCAGTCCTCCACCATCTCATTTAAAAGGCAAATCAAAAGTGCTGATATTATCTGATGTAGTAAATGTCAAAATTCTGGCTGTGACTCAGTAAATTCATTTTTGGAGGACAGGCGACTTAAATATTTCATGAATAAACATTAGCAAATTTGTTGGGAGAGAGAGTCTCAATTGCTCATCTTTAAATTGGCTGGCGTACACAACAGACTAAATGGATATGAACTTTGAAATAATGTGCTTTGAGGTTTTACGTAATGAAGCTCAGATGTGCTCACACAAAAATTACAAAAATAAGCATATGGAGATGGAAAGTGACAGAATGCTGTCACCAGTAATGTGTACAGATTCATTTACAAAATTTAAAAAGGCCCACATGGAACCTGGGCTCGCCAAAAGCGTCACAGATTTCCAGAAAATCACAACGCCTGCCATTCATAAAATGTTAGAATTCTTTACATGTTTGCCTGTTAAATATATTACATAATCTGCATAACAATGCTTTCAGCTATTAATAATATTGGCAGCTCTGTTTATCTCAAGCTTAAAGGAGTAGTTCACTCCAAGAACAAAAAATTTACAGATAATGATACTCATTCCCTTGTCATCCAAGATGTTCATGTCTTTTTTCTTCAGTCGTAAAGAAATTGTTTTTTTGAGGAAAAACATTTCAGGGTTTCTCTCCATATAATGGACTTAAATGTTACCCCTGAGTTCTGAGAACTCCCTAAAATTCAGTTTAAATTCAGCTTCAAATGGCTCTTAATAATCCCAGCAGAGGAAGAAGGGTCTTATCTAGTGAAGCGATCAGTTATTTTCTAAAAAATAAATAAATTAATTAAATTAAATTACAATTTATACACTTTTTAACCTCAAACGCTCGTCTTGTCTAGGTTTTTTCTGGTTCAAGACAGTTAGGGTGGGTTGAAAAACTCCCATCTCATTTTCTCCTCCAACTTCAAAATTGTCCTGCATCGCTGTTTTACGCTTTGCGCGTTCACTTTGTAAACACTGGGATGGTACTTCTGCAGTGATTTAGGATGATTTTGAAGTTGGAGGAGAAAATGAGATGGGAATTTTTCGACATACCCTAACTGTCTTGAACCAGAAAAAATAGTTCATGCGAACTCACGTTGCATCCCAGTGTATCTACTTACACTACACCCTTAAAGTATGTACCCTTTTTGTGAAGAAAAATTACACACTTTTGAGTGTGTAGTAGAAGACCAGGCAAGTTTTGGGACATACTATACTATACAACTGCATCTTTAACGGATGCTCTGTCACTGTAAAATGGCCTGTCAATCATCTTGTCACTGTTAACATCCTTCACATTTCATTTCAACTTCCTACCGTATTGGAGAGAAAAGTAGCAGCACGTTGATCTGCCAGTCGCGGGTCTTTCATGCCGAAAAGTCTGCTCATAGTTTTTGCATAACGATGCATTTAAAAGTTAACGACCAAACTAATGTTTATAATAGTTCACATTGCAACTGCAGATGAAATACATCACAGATAACATTAAAATATATAATAATATAATGTAAAACCCTTTTTCTAAACATCTCTACCTAACCGCCGGTCGCGCACATCCGCCATGTCTGTCGTTTTTTAACGCGTTTTATTCATGTTTGTAGTTCTGGACTGAATCCTTAGCCAAAGCCCAGTGGATTGTGGGCAATATTAGCCATCAGAGTGTGCATGGATCCACACTTCAAAAATCAACCTGAAAAAGGAAACCGTCCAGGGACTTATGGCATACTCTTTTCAGCATACTATGCGTTGGGACACACTTATTGTGATCTCACATACAATTTAAGATGAATAGTATGAACATTGGGATGCAGGGCTAGACAAGACAAGCAATTGAGGTTAAAAAGCATATAATCGTTTAGAGCCCTTTGAAGGTGCATTTAAACTGCATTTCGGCAGTTCAAACTCAGGGGCACCATAGAAGTCCATTATATAGCGAGGAATCCTAAAAAGTTTTCCTCAAAGGGGTCATCGGATGCTAAGTCGTTGTTGCGTCACACCCACAGAGGCCGCTGATTTTGTAAGGTAAAAAGGATGTTGTTTTACACAACCATTGAGAATTTTTAACCAAAGTATATTATAGACTTTTCATTAAGACCCTAAAGAATCATATCAACTTGTGGAAATGGGCATCCGATGACTCCTTCAAAAACAATTTCTTTACGACTGAAGAAAGACAGACACAAACGTCTTGGATGACAAATTCCACAGATTTTCCTCCCCAAATCAGAATCCATTTAATTCTACAATTACATAATTATACTTGTAAAAGATGCCGAGTAAGATGATAGAAGTCTGGTCCTGAAGTAAAATGGTTTTAAAATATCACAATTTTACAGGCTTTTCAATTTTGCAAGGCTTGTAGCTGCTTAACGTCAGTCATATTTGTGAGTCGAGTGCCACAATAAAGCAATTAAAAAGGCCTGACAGCTTGATTAATTATTTGATCTGACTATCAAAAGTCTCTGGGCAACAGTGAGAGAAGGTGTGTGTGAGAGAAAGGAAAAAGAGAGGTTGTGTAACGTGGACTGTGGATGTCATGCTGTCCCTATGGGAATGTGCTGTCTTTTGCCCTATGTGAGAACTCGACAAGAACAGCTAGTTAATGAGTGTCACAATGTTAAAATGTCATCGGTGAGCTATCTGATAATGAGGCCTGTCACATTGTTGGTGCTTGTATCCGGTCTATCTGTGTGTGTGTGTCTGTGTGGGGGGAAAAATTGATTGCAACAAAGGGGACATACGCATGGCACATTGTGTCTTTATTTGATCTCACATGCACCAGTGACTTTATAATAACCTGCATCTTTCATTTCGCCACACAAATGATCTCAGGGGTTTAGGTCCCGTATCACCATATTGCAGAGAGACGGTCGATTTTGTTATAGAGAAAGAGAGAGAGAGAGAGAGACAGAGAATTCTTTCAAAACCAGTAAGAAAAGGAGGATTTTGCTTAAAGTGACAGTACTCAGCAACTTCCTTTCGAAATCATAAAAGCAACCACATCGTTGTATTAGTTTATTCTAGATTGAAGGTGTTTATCGGCCATGAAACTTCAGTGTGCGTTCAATTTTGTTTCCTGGCAGTTATCACTGCTACCCATATGTTTTTGTCAATAGCTACATCCATTTAAGTTGCTTGACCTTTTAAAGAGATAATGGTGCTCAGGAAACAGTTTTCCAACCGTGTGTCATTCAGGACTGTATCAATGTACCCAAAAGAACAAATTTCCTCTAATCTGACACTGGCCTTTTTCTTTGAGCTGAAGAGGTAATGCTAATATAAGATAACATTATTACACAAAAGCTAACATGGTAGTCATCCAAAACACACAGAAACTAGCTTAAAACAAGTATGTGTTTGATTTTGCAATACCAGTAGTAAAACTCCCACAAAGCAAGACAAATTGAAAGCTTGGTTTTATACAATAAAAAAATAAGGGAATATAACTCGCAATTGCTTTATTGACTTTATTTCTCAGAATTGTGTCTTTTTTCCTCAATTGCAAGTTTATATCTTGCAATTCTAACTTTATTTCTCTAAATTGTGACATTTTTTCTCAGAATTGCAAGTTTATTTCTCAGAATTGTGACTTTTTTTTTCTCAATTGCGAGTTTACATCTCACATTTCTGACTTTATTTCTCAGAATTGTGACTTTTTCTCAAAACTGCAAGTTTATTTCTCAGAATTGTGACTTTTTTTCAGAATTGCAAGTTTATATCTCAGAATTGTGACATTTTTTTTCAGAATTGCAAGTTTATTTCTCAGAATTGTGACTTTTTTTTCAGAATTGCAAGTCAACATCTTGGAATTATGACTTTTTTTTATCAATTGCGAGTTAATATCTTGCAATTCTGACATTATTTCTCAGAAATTGTGACTTTTTTCTTAGAATTGTGAGTTAATATCTCAAATTGTGAAATTTTTCTCAATTGCAAGTTTATATCTCACATTTCTGACTTTATTTCTCAGAATTGTGACTTTTTTCTTAGAATTGTGAGTTAATACTCGGAATTGTGACTTTTTTTTTGTAGAATTGCAAGTTTATGTCTCAGATTTGTGACTTTTTTTCTCAATTGCAAGTTTACATCTCACAATTCTGACTTTATTTCTGAGAATTGTGACTTTTTTCTCAATTGTGAGTTAATATCTCGCAATTCTGACTCTATTTCTCCGAAATTGTGACTCTTTTTCTCAAGTGCAAGTTCATATCTCACAATTCTGACTCTATTTCTCCGAAATTGTGACTTTTTTTTCAGAATTGCAAGTTTATATCTCAGAATTGTGACTTTTTTTTTTCAGAATTGCAAGTTTATTTCTCAGAATTGCGAGTTAATATCTCAGAATTGTGACTATTTTCTTAAATGCAAGTTTATATCTCACAATTCTGACTTTATTTCTCAGAATTATGACTTTTTTTTCAGAATTGCAAGTTTATATCTCAGAATTGTGACATTTTTTTTCAGAATTGCAAGTTTATTTCTCAGAATTGTGACTATTTTCTTAATTGCAAGTTTATATCTCACAATTCTGACTCTGTTTCTCCGAAATTGTGACTTTTGTTTCTCAGAATTGCAAGTTTATTTCTCAGAATTGTGACTATTTTCTCAATTGCAAGTTCATATCTCACAATTCTGACTCTATTTCTCCGAAATTGTGACTTTTTTTTCAGAATTGCAAGTTTATATCTCAGAATTGTGACTTTTTTTTCAGAATTGCAAGTTTATTTCTCAGAATTGCGAGTTAATATCTCAGAATTGTGACTATTTTCTTAAATGCAAGTTTATATCTCACAATTCTGACTTTATTTCTCAGAATTATGACTTTTTTTTCAGAATTGCAAGTTTATATCTCAGAATTGTGACATTTTTTTTCAGAATTGCAAGTTTATATCTCAGAATTGTGACTTTTTTTTCAGAATTGCAAGTTTATTTCTCTGAATTGTGACATTTTTTTTCAGAATTGCAAGTTTATTTCTCAGAATTGTGACTATTTTCTTAATTGCAAGTTTATATCTCACAATTCTGACTCTGTTTCTCCGAAATTGTGACTTTTGTTTCTCAGAATTGCAAGTTTATTTCTCAGAATTGTGACTATTTTCTCAATTGCAAGTTCATATCTCACAATTCTGACTCTATTTCTCCGAAATTGTGACTTTTGTTTCTCAGAATTGCAAGTTTATTTCTCAGAATTGTGACTATTTTCTCAATTGCAAGTTCATATCTCACAATTCTGACTCTATTTCTCCGAAATTGTGACTTTTGTTTCTCAGAATTGCAAGTTTATTTCTCAGAATTGTGACTTTTTTTTTTTTTAGAATTGCGAGTTAATATCTCGGAATTGTGACTATTTTCTTAATTGCAAGTTTATATCTCACAATTCTGTCTTTATTTCTCAGAATTGTGACTTTTTTCTCAATTGCGAGTTAATATCTTGCAATTCTGACTTTATTTCTCTGAAATTGTGACTTTTTTTTCTCAGAATTGCAAGTTTATATCTCAGAATTGTGACTTTTCTTAGAATTGCGAGTTTGTATCTCATAATTCAGACTTTATTATTATTTTTTTTTTGGAATTGTGACACCTTTTTCTCAGAATTGCGAGTTTATATACTTGCAATTCTGAGAAAAAACATATCAGTCTTTTTTCCCCCCTTAAAATTGGACTTTATAACTTATAACTTTCTTTTTTTTTTTCTTTTTTTTTTTTTATGCAGTGGAGGAAATAGTCTTCCATAAATTCTTTTTTAAGCAACGAAGCATAAAATTGTTTAAACATGCCAAAGACTTTTACACTGTGATAACAAAACGTTCTATTTATCTTTCAAAAATGTTTTATAAAACATATTAACATTTAACCAACAAAGTCTTGCGTAATGAAGTCTCATTAACGCTTTTGATTTTGAACAGCTTTGTCTTTTAGACGTGGAAAACGTCTCAAAAACATTAGTAGATAAAAATAAAAGAAACTGCATGCCCCTTCAGAGATGCACAAGTTATACAGAAATGAAAACTCTTTGTGCAAGTTGAAAAGGTGTCTTAGAATCACATTCTGAATTACAAACAGCTTTGACAGATGCTTCAAACAAGGATTAAAAACGACAGTGACAGTAAGCTGTACGCACTCTTCGGGGACATGTTTGCACATTCTTTACTTCTAAGAGAGGCATTGTTTTTGAGGACGCACTATTCATTTAGCATAATGACAACTGCAAAATTTACAGGCTTTTATTAGATCTCTGAACATGATGTAGAGTGATTTAAAACCTGGATTTCTCAAACAACAGCTTGAGGCATTATTTTTGGCAGTTAGTTTGGCTTATTGGGAGTATATAATGTACCAGTGCATTTGTGTAAGACCTTATCCAGACTATCCGAACCAAGCCAAGACAAACAGGCCAACTTGTACTAGTGGCAACCAGCATATCTGCATTTCCAAACACCACCATCTTAAAGCTTCTTTAACCAGCATCCACCCACATGCACTCTACTTTATGATCAATCTATAGGAAGAAGGCAGGTCATTTACCATACATCGGAGCTCAGGGTACTTCCAGAGAAGAAAAACAAAGACAGTCGGGTAGGAGGAACATAGAAGATTTTGAGGTGGTGGTGGGGTGGGGGATATTTAGCATGAATTTGTCTGGCTGCACAGCAGCCATTAAACCATTGGCAGTCTCTTTGCTTACAGTTCACTTTAGTGGGCTTCTGATAAAAGTAGGGGAATACCAGACAGGAGAAATGAGCCCATTATAATGGGCGAACGAGTGCTTAAATGTAGCGGGAGACAAGTTAAACTGAAAATATGCCTGTCTCCTTGACAACCCAGCTAAAGGCAAAGAGACTTCTTGTCAAGTACAAATATCAGACTTGGAGACTTGTGTTATTGAAAGCAAAAGGGGAATTACTCACCAGCATTGTTTGACTTGCTGGAGCAGGTCCCATATGGTAAGAGAAATGCATCAACAAGGCATCAGATCTTAACTGCAAAAACAACATGTCTGAGTCACTGTAAACAGCCAAAATAGAGATTGACCAGAAATTCCTGGCTTTTCCCAAAAGTTAAGACAGAAAACCAATTTTATATTCTACTCACTGATAAAAATGATTCTGTGGTGAAGTAAATGAAGAATAATAAGTTAAATCAAGCAATAGTCTAATTTTTTTGTATTTTGTAGCAGAAATATCAATGCTATAAAATAAACTAAACCTACTCAACTTTTCTGATACTGGTGTTCCCATCATGCACTCGGGCATGAATAATTAGGTATATACAGTAGTCAACATTTGAAGTGGATTTTTTTGTTGTTAGGTTAAGCAACTTGCAATTTATACATCTGGAATTCATCTTCTACTCAAAATGACACATTCATATTCAAAAACAATTTGTGTCCCCACCACTTTTTGCCATGATGGATATTGTCCCCATTACTTTTTTGAAACATCTCATGGCAAGGATGTACCTGATGCAAATTAAACTTATATGACATTCATTACTGTTAAATAAACTGCAATTTGATGCTAGAATCTGTTGATTTTAAAATCATACAAAGGTCCGCAACAATGTTTTAAGTGACAAAACGTTCTCTTGTGGCTCTTACATAGTCTCACACATCAGCGCTTCTTTCCATCACTTATACATTGCGGAGACCATCTATTCATTCTGGTTTAAACAAAACAAAACACAAATTGTGTCCCTGATCTGCAAATATATGATCACTGATGAACATCTTTGATTTTAATAGGGGACAAGAAAGTGTCTCACCCACTTTTTTAAAACAAAGTTACACCACTGGCATTTCTTATTATGTAGATATGATGTCGACATGATATCTATTGCATTATTTTTTTCAGCGTTACTGAGTAAGACATATGTCTCAAAAGCATGGTTTAATTCAATGTTATATTGAGTAAAATCAAAGTATTGCCAAGTAAGCTTTGACTAAGTAAAAATTACTCTCCAAGCTAAAGTTACTTATTTTCTTTGTAACATTTACTTAACTTAGGTAAGCAGATTTTACTCAACAATAACAGGTAAACAAATATGGTATAAATTAACATTATAAACATAAGATTTGACATGCCATTCAATAACTGGGGTCAGTAAGATTTATTCTGTTTAGCAAGGATATATTAAATTTACTGAAAGTGAGAATAAATACATTTATTATTTTTCAAAATAAACAATGTTCTTTTAAAATGTCTATTTATTAATAAACCTTAAGAATGTATATTTATAACAACTTTCTCTGACTTTAGAGCAAGCAGAGCAAGTTTTTTACTCCAAGTAAAAAGACTGAAAACTGGAGAAACAGACTGAAGTAAGACATAAACAACATACAAATAGATTAGACATAGAATAGACATACATGCATACTGTACGTACATACATATAGAGGCTAAGATAGAACGCCAACACACAAGACAAATTTAAATTGTCATTTAAGAAATTCAAACAACAAATACCGTTTTGTGGCTCTTTAATTTGTTGTGACAGATCAGTGTATTGCCTTATTAGATCGGTGACGCATGAACCAATCGTCTTTTCTTCTTTACTTAAAGCACAAAAAAAACATGAATGAACAGAATGTATGTTATTTCAACCGCGGAAAGACGTCAGTACACACAACGCTTTAAGTTTTAGTTCACCAATGTTAATCTACTCTCCCGTCTGATTAGTTTGTAAGACAGAATGGCAGATTCAGCCTTATGACTGGTCAGATCGCCTGTCAATCAAGCTGTTTGCGAACGGTTAATTACTCACCCTCATTTCGTTCCAAACCCATAAGACCTTTGTTTATCTTTGGAACACAAATGAAGATATTTTTGAGAAAATCTGAGAGCTTTCTACCCCTGCGTAGACAGCAACGCAACCGACACATTCAAGGCCCAGAAAGGTAGTAAGAACATTGTTGCAATAGTCCATGTGACATCAATGGTTCAACCTTTATTTTATAAAGCTACCAAAATACTTTTTGTGCACAAAGAAAACAAAAATAACTACTTTGTTTTACTACGTTTCTTGGCCTTGAACGTAGTTGTTATCCGAGGGTCAGAAAGCTCTTGGATTTCATCAAAAATATCTTTATTTGTGTTCTAAAGATTAATGAATGTCTTACAGGTTTAGAATGACATGAGGGTGAGTAATTAATGACAGAATTTTCATTTTTGGGTGAACGATCCGTTTACAAATAGCTTTAGTCCCAGAGTATGTGAAATAAAGAGTTGCATCTTGATTGTTAAGCTCCATTTCAAATACTGTCATTTATGCTCAGTAATATTTTTTTCTTTCTTTTTTTCCCAGGTAAAACAGATTTCTTGTTTTGAACACTTCCTATCTGAAAACACTTTGGTCTTCTCTTTCTCTCTGTTCTCTGAGTCGGAGGTGTGTGGGCCCAGAACAAGCGGCCTCCTTGTGCACCTCTGTTTGCTTGAAGAGGTGTTTTCTCACATAGCTGCATTTCACTGGCTGTCTTAGCAAAATCACACCTCCCTCACAGTTCCCTAGACGCTGTGTGTATGTGTGTACATGTGTAGCTTTTATGGACCTCATTGGCTTCTCTGAGGGCAACTAATGGACCAAGGTATGCAGTGATTTCCTGTTTTCTGTATCAAACTGCGCAAAGGAAACATTCCGACTCTGGCAGCTTTGACGGAAAGTAAAGTCTCACTATGCCAACACAATTTATTTATACACCACACTGAGGTGACAAAGCTTTTGTTGCACTTTAATTATACGCCTCCGTATATGCATTGCCGTTTTATGATCACACCTTTAAATAATGACAACGAACATATTTTTGTTATTTTTATGGAACCAAAAGCATCTGCAGGCATTATATTGGTTCCATTAACACAATCATAATTTGTTAGTGATTTTTTATTTAATTTTACTTCCTAGTTTTAAATAACATTTATTTTGTGACACAGTCTTTCTGTTATGTACATAATATTTGCTAAAAAGTTACACATTGCATGACTATATTTGGAGCTAAAAGTGCTTAAAATGCCAAAAATACATTAAAGCATGAAACAATCTGGCCAACATTCCAAGGATATTTCCGTTGCTCCAAATTAAGGATGTTTACCTGTAAACAACTTGTTTATTCCAGTTTTTGGTGAGAAAGGCAGCTGGCCACCCATGTCCTGTGGTGCAGTGGCTTTCCGTTCAGCTCTCAAGCCCAGCGTGGCTGATTAACTGGCAGCAGGTGAGTGTAATAGGCCAATTAACTCGCTGCCAACTCACCACCCACTTCATCCAAATCACAAAAAGCACAACAGGGGTCTGTTTCAGAAAAAATATTATAGAGGCCACCCAGTTGCTCATCCTCCAAAAGTGGGTTTATAATGCAGCAGCACAAAAATGTTTGATATTTAAGATTCCTGAAATGTTTCAAATAGCCTACTGTCTGGCTTTACAGCTGAAGCTACCATCAGGGGTTCATTGCCTTTCCTTATAAGCTGGCCATCATTTTATCCAGTATTTGCAGTATTCTAGTATTTTACTACTGAGTCTGAAATTTATTATAGCAAGTCTACACAAGCACACACACTGTAAATGACATCATGTCTTGTCTGAGCCATCTCTAAAATTATTGTGTCTGCTGTAATGTTTTCCTTCACATGTTTGGCAAAGCCACTACAGTATGTGGCGCTTTTCAAGAATCAGAGAGCCGTCCAGTTTGGTGGTTAGAGTTCACATTTTAGCCCTGCAATTATGCTGTTTTAAACCACCTCCATAAAGTTCAAGTTTGTTGGCATATCCATGAAAATACAATCATGAAATACTGCTTGCTAAACCAAAATCTCTTCTGCCGTTACACTGAAAATTCTGTTTGCTCTTTGTGACATTTTTCATTCTCATCACTAAACCACATTAATAATTATTAAAGGAGAAGTCCACTTCCAGAACAAAAATTTACAGATAATGTACTCACCCCCTTGTCATCCAAGATGTTCATGTCTTTCTTTCTTCAGTCATAAAGAAATTATGTTTTTTGAGGGAAACATTTCAGGATTTTTCTCCATACAGTGGACTTCTGGGTGCCCCGAGTTTGAACTTCCAAAATGCTGTTAAGTGCGGCTTCAAACAATCCCAAATGCTGTTGTAAACAATCCCAGCTGAGGAAGAAGGGTCCCATCTAGCAAAACGATCGTTATTTTCATAAAAAATGATACAATTTATATACTTTTTAATGTCAAACGCTCGTCTTGTCTTGCTCTGCCTTTTTTGTTAAGGGTGTTTGATCTTCTTTGCATGTTCACTGTGCAAAGACTGGGTCGGTACTTCTGCAGCGATGTAGGATGATTTCGAAATGATTTTTGAAGTTTATATGGAGAAAAACCCTGAAATGTTTTCCTCAAAAAACAATTTCTTTACATCTGAAGAAAGAAAGACATGAACATCTTGGATGACAAGGGGGTGAGTACATTATCTGTAAATGTTGTTCTGGAAGTGGACTTCTCCTTTAATAATAGTTTCAACCTTCACATTTTAAATATCTGGGTAAAGAACATGGCTCCAAAAATAATGCAAAAAAAGGCAAACGTAATTCTATTTTCAATGCAATTATTTGTATTTAAAATTTTTAATATTTAAATAGCTATATCAGAAGTAATTTTTGACATTTTTTTGTCAAGTATAACATGTTGCATTTCAGTGCTTTTTAAAAAAATAACAATGGACAACATTTTTTATCTAGGGTTCTATGTAGTAAATGAATTACATGAAAGGTTTGGTTAAGGGTTTTTGATGTTTTTGAAACATCTTTCCTGTGACCTTGCATGTTTTGATATGGACTGCAAGGGTTCACAGCACTGTTGAGAAAGGTAGGAATTTTTCTGATTTGATAGTGAGGGGTGTAGTACTTTGAAAACTTCAATACCATCTCCAGATGTTGAAGGTCTGTTGCTGGGATGTGTGGGTGGTCTTTGATGATGCTTCCATCATACATTTCCTA
This sequence comes from Labeo rohita, assembly GCF_022985175.1. Classification (NCBI taxonomy): domain Eukaryota; kingdom Metazoa; phylum Chordata; class Actinopteri; order Cypriniformes; family Cyprinidae; genus Labeo; species Labeo rohita. The sequence continues at coordinate 21,019,895 of NC_066887.1, forward strand.
ATCAGATGAGACAGCAATCTCAGTTAGTAACTAGTCAGTTTTTCACCACCCGCTGTAGGGCTTTGCGGTCAGTTATACCATACCACGCTGTGATGCAACCTGTCAGTATGCCTCCAGTAGGGAGTCTGTAAAAATTAATAAGGATCTGAGGAAATGTCATAGCTCCCTTCAATCATCTAAAGAAGAATACGAGATGATGCACTTTTTAAATCACACAAGGGGTTCTCTGTGAGATGAATGCAAATCATTTGGAAAATACTGATCCTTTTCAAGTTGACGCTAATAAGGGTGTGATGGTAACCTAGCCTAGTGGTGGGGTTGCCAGGTCTATGTAACAAAACCAGCTCAGTGGCATTCTGGGGGGAAATGGCTATCAAAATCACATCAAAACCCGGGGCTCAAAGCCTACTTCTAGGGGGTTCCACTACTGCTGAAATTGCTTTTCGGGTGTTTTCGCTTCAACCTGCAGACTAAAGAAATAAACCGCAGCAGCAGTATAAAACTGTGGACACTGCCTAGTGGGTTTTATCTTTTTCTGAAATAGCGGTATTTAAGAATTGCTGCATATGTGTCCGTTTTATCCAGATGGGACAGGACTATGTGTATTGCAATGCGTCAGCTTTAGCTGGTCCAGTAGGCAACTGTGGCAAAAGTGTGCTGACCTTAAAGAAATATTCCAAGTACAAGTTTCAGTAAGCTCAGTCAACAGTATTTTTGATACGTTTGATATTTTTCAGAAAATGGTTAATAATAGGGGGGGAAATATTGATTTTAATCGATTCTCATTTTTTTTTAAATGACATTGATTCTTAAATTCCAATTAGTCTAGCCTGTTTTGAATTAATGAAAGGAACATATAGCGCACCACCCATTCAATAAATCACAATAAGCAAAAGAGCACAACTTACCGAAATCTGTATCCTGTTTCATGTAATCGCTCAGTCAGTGTTTCAACCATGGAAAGACCTCAGTATAACAGCTTGTAAACTGTTTGTCACGTAACGTCACATATACCTTAGAAAAAGAAATATTCAGTGACTATAAGCTTATTAGTCAGCTAGAAAAATGAACTTAGAGGAGCATTTAGCTAAATATAGTGTATTCATTATAATTTTTTACTGTTCCTCAATATTTGTTTGAATAAATCTGTCAAATTTTTATGACAGCCATCATTCAAACTGTAGTAGAAATATAATTTGTAATTGTAAAGTAACTTTATTTTTATAAAAACTTCACTGAGTGTAATTTAAGGGTGTGTATACAAATCAGTTCATTTTATGATGGGAGATCGAAAAACAAGCTAAAACGGCATGTTTGCGATTGCGTTTTTACTGTACAACACATTTGCTTTTGTTCATACTATCGGGTAGGTTTAGGTATCGTACAGCTGGTATGTTATTTTAAAACGTCACTGAGCTTTAGAGTTATAGCACCACTCAATGGACATTTCAAGTGAGAACTGCGGTGACACGTACAAAACCAACGTCACATAAAACATGCCATATGTACGTTCATTGGTTCCGAGGGAAAAAAACCCAACATACCCTTTAAATCTGTCATGAAACGTGTAAGTATTTCGCATCTTGCGAAAAAGTTTCCACAGGTACGTTTTCATCGTGAGATCCGGTTGACAAATGTCGAGTGAGTTTTAATGAATCCAGAATATTCCTATTAATATTAATGACTCGTTAAGTAAGGTTAATGCAGTGGTCACTTGGACATAAGATTTGTTAAAAATGTATGTGAATACATCTGTTTGTTGACTGAAGCAGAATTTGGCCTGTCTTGGTATGTCTATCCGACTGTGTTGACTTTTAGCAGCAATCTCCTCACCTCATCTGCACACAGCGAGAGCACCTGGCGACCTTGGAGGTTACAGCTCTGTCGCCCGGTTCTGTGCTGCTGCCTTCAAACAGAGCATAAAAGGTGTCAAGCTCGTTAGGCAGAGAGGAATCATGGGAGTCTGTACCTTGCCACATGTGCTATGGGTCATTAATGCTAATGTGTTTTTTCTAAATCCTGTCTGAGTGTGTTTTTACCATTTTGGATTGATCCTGGTTGACTTCAGTTCTCATTTAAAGCATATTTAAAATATATATTGTGTATTATATTGTATAATTGTGACCCTGGATCAAAAAAACAGTCATAAGGTTAGCAATGCATATTACTAATCAAAAATTAAGTTTTGATATATTTACAATAGGAAATTTACAAAATTATATATAATATTTATGGAACATGATCTTTACTTAATATCCTAATAATTTTTGGCATAAAAGAAAAATCAGTAATTTTGACCCATACAATTAATTTTTGGCTATTGCTACAAATATACCTGTGCTACTTATGTTTTGTGGTCCAGGGTCACAATTAGAATACAATATCTGTCACTTTGATTATTGAGAAGCATTAACTTAATAAATTATTTCTGGTTCTTCAGAAATACATTCTACACAAAGGATTGGGGTTAATATTTATTTATTTATTTTTAAGAAATACTTTTATTTAGCAAGGATGAATTAAATTAATCAAAAGTGACAAAGATATTTAGGTAACACTTTACAATACAGGTGCACATATTTGCATTAATTAATGCACAGATAATCACGAGTTAATGTATAACTCATGAAGAACTAAACCAGCAACTAATGAACATTCTATGTAATTCATAGATTAAGTAACAAATAAATTGTTATTAGTTAAATGTCTCATAATGTATTAGTTTCCTAATAACATATTATATTAACTAATGATGTAAATACATGTTAATTGCTACAGTGGTCAAAGCTATGTATTTAAACCTCCAGTTGTCGGATTTAATGAATCGTAAGCTAATGATTTGCAAATGTATTATGTTATGACTGTACTTGTTGAGGCACAGAACTATTAACTAATTGTTAAGTAATATATCATTGTAGTTATGGATTTAGAATTAGTTAGTCATGTGCTTCAACAAGTAAAGTCATAACATAATATTTTTGCAAATCTTTAGCTAATGATTAATTAAAGCAGACAACTGGAAGTAATGCATGGCTTCAACTCACTGTGGCAATTAACATATGAATTTACACTACTAGTTAATATAATAAGTTATTAGAGAATTAATACATTATGACACATTTAATTAATAACAATTTATTGATTACTTAATCTATGAATCATTTAGAATGTTCATTTGTTAATTATTAATAAATGATTTAGTTCTTCATGAGTTATATATATACTGCATTAGTTAAGCATGAATTAATGATGTGTTACCAATATTTACAGTGTTACAAAAAATATCTATTGGGAAAAATGCTGTTCTTTTCACCTTTGTATTCATCAAAGAATCCTAAAAAAAATGTATCTTGGTGTCCACAAAAATATTAAGCAGCACAACTGTTTTTTAACATTGATAAGTCAGTAAATCAAATAAGATCATTTGACAATGAAAACTGGAGTAATGCTGACAATTCAGCTTTGCCATCACAAGAATAAATTAAATATATTCACGTAAAAAACAGAAATAGAATACTGAAATATTGTAATAATATTTCGTAGTATCGCTAAATGTGTTTACTATATTTTTTTATAAATGCAGTCTTGGTGAGCACAAGAGACTAACCACGAGCTGATTTTTATTTTTCATTTTATTGCCATTTACAGTCCTGGAAAATAAACTGGTGCTTTATTATTTTGCTTTATTTATCAACTCTTTAGTAATGTTATTATCACGCTGTCATCTCTGATTAGACAACTGACCATATGTGGTTTCTGATTAAAACAGCATGCTCAACTTCAGGCTATAATTATGAATGTACTTTTCCCAGACGTATACTCTGGCGCTGCTGTCTCTCTGCTTGATTCAATTCTTAATCAATATATTCAGATCTTACGGAGATGATTGCTTATACAACTGCAATTTTGCTGGTATAAACAGCAGCCACAATATACTCTTTAACCTTCCCTTTAAGCCTGGAGGATTTAGTACATATTTCAGGCACAATTTTTCATCAGTAGCACATCACAGATTTAAATACCTAGTGTGTAAATTGGAACAACATGCTCCCAGAACACACAAATGGTCTGCAACACAATACCCAGAGGAATAGCATGGTCAAATTCATTACACTGTGGCAGATGATGAAAACATATTGAGACCACTGTAATGTGGTGCTGGAAATTTTTGGCCAAAACAGAACCATTGGTTTGGAACATGCTGGTGTTTTACTGAACACTACAGATGGGAAACTAAAATATCTTTTTTAATAACAGAAGTGGCTGCTACAAAAACTATAAAACAATACACTTTTAGTAATATGTATAATTTCTGACTTTTTTATAGTCAGTAGCCACTTTTATTATTAAAAAGTATTTTTATTTTATATATTAAGTCATATATTATCTGTTATAGCTCCACTTTTGACTTACAGATACAGTGCAGGCATATTTTTGTAATAGGACACATGTGACAGCTTATTTCCTCTTTTTCTGTCGTGCCTCAGGCCTTGGTTATGAAAAGTCAGCTAAGGCTATTTTTGAGGGGGGAAAAAGTGTCTGGTTGGGAAAAAAGCTACTTTGAGATAAGTATTAGCGGGGGCGAAAGCAAAGCAAGAAAATTAATTTTTAATTGATTGCATTCCTCATAGATTAACAAAAAATTCCTACAGCAACCTCCCCTTTCCAAGAAATGTCACAAGGCTGGAACAATTATGGAGCCTCGCATTCCCAGACTCAAATGAATCCGAAAGCTATTTCTCGTAAAATTACCTGAGGCCCAGCTGGTGAGAAGGGCATTCCCTCCAAAAAAAATTCAACAGACACAGATGTGACGTGTCTGATTTGAACAATAGCACAGTATACTGTTGTTTAATAGTGCGATTAGGATGCTGCTTAAATATGAGTGACAGTTTTTTCTGTTCAGTTTGTTCTGATAAAAGTGGCTTGTTATCGCTTTCATTGTTCCAGCAAAATCAAGGTGAGAGATGGAGAGGATGTTTCATAAACAAGAATGAACTGGGTCTCACAAAGGGACATTTCTCATTTCAGAACTAATAAAGTGTCTCTCCACTTTTTTTTGTGAAAACTGCACCGGGGCATCCAATATTCCTGTATTCACACAGCTGGAGGCAGGCACAATATCTCTCTGATCTTTTCTTCAAAATATTTGTTCATGGGACATGATGTGAACACAAGAATCTGCTGCAACTGTATTCATACCAGCAGAACAAGTAGCTACGGAGCAGGAACAGGAAGTTATTTTTCCGTAGCCAGACTAAACCTCATAAGCTCAGTCCATTACAACTTATTCTGGCCAAGAACTGCCCACTTAGACAGGAAAAAACAGTTTGATATAGTACTCTTTGTGGATATTTATTGCTACTAAGTGTTTCAAACCCAACCTTTTCAAAGATTTTATACCACTAACATGTAAAACTTTGGCAAATACGGTGATTATGTTATTCTTGACAAGTCAGGAACTGCTGATTTAAAGGGATAGTTCACCCAACAATGAAAATTCAGTCATTAATTACTCACCCACATCATTCCAAACCCACTTTTGTTCATCTTCAGATCACAAAATAAGGTATTATTGATATAATCCAAGAGCTTTCTGACCCTGCATAGACAGCAACGCAACTGGAATGAAACAGAAAGACATAAAGGGTCATTATTTTAAAAATCAGACTGCACTGGTCGTTCAGTTGTTGATTCACCAAAAAAACCAACTCAGAGTTGTTTGGCAATCGGACTATATATTGACTAGCCTATATAGCCTTTAAAAGTTGAGTTCGACTTTAATATTGTCCGTCATTTTGACAGGATTTTTTTTTTTTTACAATTTCTTTTTTAATTATGAACCTAATATGGACTATATCCACCTTATTTTTCCCATAAGAGTGGGTGCAGCCATTTGCAAATTTTTTGTGTCTGGCTTCCGGTCTCATCCACTTCCAGCTATTTTTAGCTGCACAAAAAGCTTGTTTTGCTGCTTGATATTGCAAACTGGTGTGTCTTACCATATTATTTTAATGTATTATCTTAATTATGAACATACTGGTTTGTAGTGCAAACTGTTTTACCGTTTACTGCACTTCGATATTCTTCTCATTATTACCCTATAGTGGATTATGAACCGGACGTCTAACACATTACCAGAACACAGCTTACTTCCGCATTGAAAAATAAGGTGGATAGGCTTATGCATTTATTTTGAAAAGAACAGAAGAACAGTTGAGACTGCGTAACTTCTCATGTTTAATACCACACCCTGCAGTGACAGCAGTTTTAATATATTCTCATTTTTATGAACCAATATTGATTCGTAAATCCCAATCGATCTTTATATGCTGTTTTCAGATGATGTTAGAACAGTACATATTGTGCCTCCCATCCAATAAATCGCAATAGACTAACTCACAATTAGGTCACTTGCAGCTGCGCGCCCATAGTGGTTGTAGAAAAACACTGGTAACAAGTGGAGGCAATTGGGTAAAAATCCATGGAATAGGAGAGAAAAAAAAATTGTGCCTTTTGATGTTAAAACCGGTGTTGTGCCAAATTCCGACCCTTGCCAGATTACTACCCCCTAGTATTGGTAGGTTTAGGATTAGGTGAGGGGAAGGGGTTAGGATTAGGGGTGGGGTTAGGATTAGGCAATAAGGTAGCAATTTCAATAAGAGGGGGTAATAATTTGGCAGGGGGTCGAAAACGGGCACAACACCAGAATGCAAATAATTTTTATATAATACTGCCATTAAAGACGCCATTTAAAGGGGTCATCGGATGCCCATTTTCCACAAGTTGATATGATTCTTTAGGGTCTTAATGAAAAGTCTCTAATATACTTTGATTAAAAATTCTCAATGGTTTTGTAAATCAACACCCTTTTTACCTTGCCAAAATCAGCTCTGCAAAAATCATCTCATTCTAAGGGGTTGTTCCTTTAAATGCAAATGAGCTCTGCTCACCCCGCCCCTCTCTTCTCTCTGTGGAAAGACGGTCTTGTTTACATTAGCCACATTTAGCCGCGTTTAGCCGCTAAACTTCCTAACTTCCAACTACCACAAAGGTGATCGCAAAGATTCATAAAAAAACGCTTATACTCACTTCTGCTGTAAGTGAAGCTGGATCATGAATGATTCGCTTGAACACAGACTGATATATGTAGATATGTATGAACACAGACTGATATACACAGACTGATATACGGCTCAGATGTCGGGAATAAATGACGACCACTATGTTCATTATTACATCCAGCAACACAACACCTCAATCGCTCAATCAGAGATATTCTTGTCTAACTTACATCCCTGCTCTGGCATCAAAACATGGAAAGTTACTGGACTGTGACAGCTGGTCTAAGGTAAGAGCTCATGTCAATCAACTATCGTGGGCGCGGCCTCTGTGGGTGTGACGGCACACCGACAGGCATCTGAGAATGGCCCGATTTGAAAAAGGGGATATTATTTTTTACAGATTAATTAAAAACCACTGCATGGATTTTTATCATTATAGGGTAGATTTGTACATACACTGCCAACACACATTAATGCTCAAACAACATGAAAAAGTGAACTTAGCATCCGATGACCGCTTTAAAGCTAAACGCAGATGTTTAAACTTACGTCCTATGGATGAAAACTGCTATGATTACTCTACTTTTAAAGCATAAATTGGATTTAAACAATAGGTCTACATAATATTCACATGTGCTGTTCATAGGGGACATATTGTATTATCCCTACAGTTACAGCATGAAATATTATTTAAACCTATTAATATTAACATTTTTACATAACATTTTATTTTATCTCACAATTCTGACTTTTTTTCTGGCAAATGCAAGTTTATATCTCCTAGTTCTGACTTTATAACTCGATTAAACTCAAAAATAGTGAATTTGTCACTTCTGAGGGGGAAAAGCCAGAAGTGTGGGATATAAACTCCTATTCTGAGCCGAGGGGAAAAGAGGAAATGACGAGTTGTTTCTTCCTTATTATAACTGTGAGATGGCTGTGTCCGAAAGCCTAGACAGCTGACTTGCTGCCTCGCTGCCTTATCGGTCATTGACTTTGCAGGCAGCGTTTTTGCACGTAGGCACCTTATGAAACCGATTTCGAAACAGGCTTCTGAGGCAGCATAACGGTTTAATGATCTACAACAAAATGGAACGAATTTTGATGATAGCCAAACAAATATTTAGATACTCTAATATTGATCTCTCGCTGGAAATAACATCAAAAGTTAGTCAGAAATATACATTTACACACAAACTGACCACCAAACGCAACTTTCAGATGCAATCTTGATTGTTTTTGGCTCAACCGTCATGGAATGGAACGTACAGAATTGTGGGATATCTAAGGCAGCAAAGGATTTTGCCTTCAAAATTTGATCAGAACAAGGTACCTCCGGAGACATGAAGTGAAATCAAATTTGTATTCGGACATGCCTTGATGTCTTCCTGCCTTGGAAGGCAGCATTTTAGAGCTTTCGGATGCAGCCATAATCTCGGAATTGCGAGAATAAAGAATAAAGTTCTGCATAATTTGGGGCGTGGCCACTTGAGTGACAGGTGGATTGCCGCTGTTTTGAGCATTTTCGACCCCCTGCCAAATTATTACCCCCTCTCGTTGAAATCACTACCTGATTGAATAATCCTAACCCCACCCCTAATCCTAACCCCTCCCCCACACCTAACCCTAAACCTACCAATACTAGGGGGGTAGTAATCTGGCGGGGGTCAGAACTGGGCACAACACCGCTGCCGTCACCACCGTCATACTATGCGGGCGTGGTTTCAGCAACCAGCTCCACTCATGTCCCGCCTCTTTGCCCATTTTCGATTATCCGGGAGTACATTTACGCAGGAAATGACTCTTCAGCTATAAAAAAAAAAAAAAAAAAAGCACAAATGTTAGTTTATCTAAAGTAATTTTTGCTTATTAGTATGGTTAAATTGCATCATCAAAGGTCAGCAGCAAAGACACTGGTTAATAAAATGGGATTGAATACATTAAACATTATTTAACATATTTAATTACTGCAGGGTTGCATCATATTCTGAGTTTGCATTTCACTGTTTTTATTCATTTTGAGGAATACTGAATCTGTTTTTCGTGAGTGAGATGAATTAATACATGTTTACATTTAGTCTAGAATACAGTAACATCATGTTTACTCCCAGTTTCCTGACAGGAGACTTTCCAATCAATAAATGGGGAAAAAAGTAACTGGCGTTACTTATTTGAAAAAGTAACTCAGATATTTTCGTAGAAATTTGAAAGTAATGCGTTACTTTACTAGTTACTTGAAAAAAGTACTATTATTATGTAACTCGTGTTACTTGTAATGCGTTACCCCCAACACTGGTCATGGCCTTTTGTCACTGAGAAAAAAAATCTGTCAATGACAGACAATTTTCAGTAACGCGACCTCTGATAGTCTGTTTTGCGCTGTAGATTCAATGCAGTATTACTGAATATTAGTGCAGGAAACTCATTCAGTAACAGCATTGTTTTTCCCTTCAGTTCCCAATTCTAGTCAGTGGGTAATCTAAGGCTGAGGCTATAGAAAACCTTAATATACTTCAAGAATGAACATTAGTATCTAAAAATTGCCGCAATTTTGCGACTGAGTGGACAAATGCTGCATTAAGTGCAAAATTTATCACTGAGAGGATTTTGAGTAAGAGAGTGAGAGGATTCTGATGTGCACGTTGTTCCACAGATGTCTGTTTATGTAACAGAGTGTGATGAAATGATTCACCGTGAAATCCACTTCACCTTAGAATAAAGAGATTCTTCTCATTCCATTAATGTCCCAGGTATTGAAAGCAATTTTCTTTTTCCACTCTCACACACACACACACTCTTGGATTCATCACAGCTATTTAAATGAAAGAAAGTTCAGATACTACTTTGGACTACACTTTTCATTCTCAGTGTATTGAAGAACAGCCAGCCTCTGCTCTTCTGATGACTTTAAGAGAGGTTTATATGTTAAATGACTGACTGTCTTTTAGGCAGTACAGAGGGACCATTTTGTAAGTGGTTCAAGCCAAGGCCCTTTAAATATTCATTCATAAACTCCTGAAGCCATCAGTCCACATCAAACAGTCAGCCCACAGAAAAAGCACTGAGCAAGAGAAAAAAAAAATATTGGCATACGGTGCAAACAAGACCATATGCACACAGAAGTATATCTAAATATTTATGCTCTAAAAATACCATCCTTCGCAGTTTGTACGCTACAATATGTATTCTAACAAAAATATTTATTTTTACGTTTTAACATAGAAATGCTATACTAAAAACCTGTTAACCATTGAAGTATAAGATACTTTACTATATAATATGGTATAGTGAACTACAGCTTTCTTTTTCAGAGATAAAAAAGTTTTTCCAGAAATCCATGTCTGAATCATCATATTTATTTAGGTTTTATTTAAAAAGTATGTTTCTTCTTATTTATATAAGTAGTTGTACTGTACACTGAAGTGTCTTTCGTTATATATTATTTTGTTTAGTTAATAATTTCTGCATTATTTTATGCAGATGGTGCTGCGTAACACTTCTGTTATTAAAGCATTATTATCAGCATATTTATTATTATTATTATCAGCATATTTTTACGTAAACAACATATTTTAATAGCTCAATACTGTTAAAAGTATAAAGTCAGCAAGATGCCACACTGTAATGCCATTAACAACATCACTGCATTTTTACAGTAAACATTATTTTGCAGTGCATTTCCCCCTTCTTATACACTCAACCCAGGTTTCAGATGATTAAATTTTGATGAAATATGCTAATCAGTGATGTGCTTTGAAGAGTGCCTGCAGTCTTGCTGTCTTATCTCAGTTCTTTAGATCACACAGCTGGTGTGGACATTCATTCTGGTGGCAGCTGACCAATGATATTGGATGATGAGTATGAGATCAGCAACTTCAAAAGCACTGTACAGCTCTCGGTTTTGCATTTAAAGGAACAGTTAACCCAAAATGAAAGTCTTGTCATGATCTATTCACCATCATGTTGTTGCAAATAAAAAAGGGGAAGTTTAACAGGATATACAGGCTGTTATTTTGCATACAATCAAAGTGAATGGGGACGGCAGAGGTTTTCTGGTAATATTAATCAAAATAAAAAAATTAAAAAAACACTTTTGCATGGTGCTTTCATATAAATGTCACCCTATGATAACAAAAATCCATTCATTCCCTTTTTTAACCCCCCAAAATCCGAAACAGTCTCAATTATCAAGCTAATTTGATTTTCTGAGTAGTATGATGTCATATTGTTCAAGCCCTGCCCCTGCCACTAACAGAGCAGAGTATTAGCATATTTCCACCCTAAGCCAGTTGTACGCTGTCTGCCATTTTCTCTGCATTTGAGCAGCTCTAGGGACAACAATGTCTCGTAAGCAATGCTGGTGTTTTGTAGTTGGATATAGAGTCTTAATTTTTTCCCGGCATCAGAGCCACTAAGGACGCAGTGGATTAGTTTTGTTTTTGATGGTAATGTGCCACCAAATACACAACAGTGGAAGAGAGGGGCGGGGTGAACAGTAGCTCATTAGCTTATAAAGAGACATGTACCAAAATGGATCGCTATGAAAAGAGCTTTTTTTGACAAGGTAAAAAGGGTGTTGTTTTACACGACCACTGAGGAATTTTAACCAAAGTATGCTGCAGATATTTCATGAAAAATTCAATCTTGAGGTGTTTCTAACTTTCATAAGTTTTTGAAGACAGCATATATACTATTTTATGGTACTTCCATGGTGTTTCTTCATCAGATTTAGAGTGTGAATCCTCCAGTCCTCATTCATTTTATGGAAACCCTTCATGTTCCAGACATACAGGTTTTAAAATGATGTGGATGAGCAAAAAATGAAATTAATAATAATTCGTAAGTGAACCGTTCTTTGAAGTATTTAAATCATGACACATCAAGACAAATCGGTAGAGATTAACATATATATAAGTGTTTATTAACTCAGATTCCGATGTGAGTGGACAACAGGGGATGGACATTTTCGCTGTAGCGTTATTATAGATTATGGTCTGGTATTTCGGCCTGAAGCCACGGTTTAAAGTTCAAATGCCATAACGATGGACTTGTTTCTTACAAACAAACAGATGTTCATTAATAGAGTTGTGTTGTGTATTATCATGATGTTTTTATTATCTTTTATCTCATTCTGATGTCACCCATTCACAAAATTGACATTTTTAGGTGAACTATTCGTTTACATGTTATATTTGACTTCATACCTGTGTGTTTATGCCTATAGCTGCCTGGGATATTTTTACCACCAGTAAAGATTTGTAATGCCTTTAATAGACTTCTGCTGCTGATGTTAGTGATGGTACAGGTAGAGTTATCCTGTGTGATAACAGGGCTTTAAGGTCAAAGAGGAACTGCTCACAGCCTCTTATTTCACACCTCCAAATTGTTCAAGAACCGTGCGAAAGAGTCTGTCAGCTCGGTAACCTGCACAAATCCTTCTCCCACACAAGTGTTACCTAGGCTAAAAGGGAAAACAGCCAGTCTGTAGTCTAATGGGCTAGAGGCAGGGTGTAATTTTCGCATTTAGATTCAGTGATGTGGATGAGCCTGGCAGATCAACAAACAACAAACCCCTAACACAAACAGCGGGCTGTCATGGTGGTCCTGCAGGCTTTCAAAATGTCTGACATCTGATGTGCTGTCTACACTGATTCCCTGTCTGAACGTCTCTCGTTTTTTTTCTTCCTTCATCTACTTTTTCTCCTTCTCGTTCTGTCTTTTTCAACGTGGAATGCCCCAGTTAATACACGTTGGCATGACAGATTTATGCTTTTAATTAGTGGGACATTACAATAAGATTGTCAGGTAGTGATGAAGGAATGAAATGAAGAAGGATCTGTGTGATTAAAATGCAGACAGAGCTGTGTAGGATGAAAAGAGAGCTCACAGAGAGGATCATGTCTCACTGAGCTTTAAAATAAACTGGAGCACAAAATAGTTCCCAACAGTGCAAAAAGGAACCAGGGCTCAGAGTATAGTGTCACACTTAATCTTGTTCTCGCTTTTATTTCAGCCATTTACAGTAATGACTCCACACTAACTTTGTTTTGTAGATCATCTCAGCCTTAGGTATGTTGTCTACTTTTGATTTTATAAACTGTAAGAAGTGTAACTTTTTTTGACTTGTTCAGCATGCAAAATGAAACCAGCAGTGATGATGTCAGGATATTATTTGCATACTGAAGTTTGAACTTTCTTTAATTGGTTTTGTTTTACAGAAATAAAAGTGAAAGAGAACTGAGGCTGTTAAGCTTTAATCAAGCATCATAAAAAGCATCATAAATGTATTATAAAAGTGTCCCGCTCTATATTACAGTTCTTCAGAAGTCATATGAGAGATTTGTGTGACCGAAAATGAACTGAGAATTATCAGTCTGTGTTATGAATGAGCCATTCAAGCAGTTTTCGTAAACTGATTCATTGCAAAGACCTGGCTCAAACTATTGATTTTAGGAATCATTTTTCCATACAATGGAAGTCAGTGGCTAAGGCCAAGTGTTTAGTTACACGCAGAGGAATGAGAAACTCATACAGGTTTGGAAATTTGTAATTTTTGGGTATGCTATTCCTTATCTTTACACTGCAAAAATGTGTTGCTTTTTGTGTTGATTCTTGCACAGCTGAAGCAAAAGTGCAAAGCAGCTATTGCACTAAAAGTTAAACTATTACATTAACACTAATGTTAAAAATAACTATTTCTCAGTATACAGGGATATTCTGGTGCAGGTCTAGTGGAGGTTAAAGCATGCTTATCCACAAACTAAAAACATGACACTGTAGTTTTACAATATACTACCAGGCAGCCTCCCCACAGCTGGGGTGAGCATTGCAAAGCATTGGTTTCTCTCTTTTTTTCCACCTTTTCTCTATCTTTATCTCTCCCATGGGTGGACTGAATAAATTTCCAACTGTCTTTGCCGCCCTGACCCTCTGCTGAACCATCTACTTTTGAGAGCAGTTTAAATTGTGAAGGCAAACACTACAGCGCTCTCCCTGCTAAAGCAGCAGACTCTGCAGCAGCAGGCTGCCATCTGTAATATTAATGTCACTTACCTCTGCATAGCAGTACGTGACAGTCAGAGAGTGAGAGGAAATCATTACTGTATGTCTTATGAAACATGAAAACGCTGACATTAAAACCTTCAGTGCCTGTCTTGGCTGTCTGGTTTGTTTTATTTGTTCTGAATGTTTGTTTCTGTTTGATCGTTTTTCTCAGCCATTCCAAAAAAGCAATTAGCAGGATTTATATAATATGTTTGGTCCAATCAGCCAATCAGTGTTGTCATGACATCTTCAGCTCCAAGATAATGAGTCACATGACATTTACAGCTTAAGTGATTGGATCAGAAACTTCAAACTAAACGGTTATTAGCAAAGATTTCAAATGGCATAGCTTTCGATGGGTTCTGTGTCAGCCGTTATTGAGATGAATGCTAATACTAACAGGTTTTCTTCAGGTAATATAGAACTCCTTGGAGAACACAGAAAAGAAAACTGCTCGGTTTTCAACAAGAAGACAAAACATGCTTCAAAATAAGGTAAAACAGCTAAATAACAAGTCAGTGACATATGTAGTATTTTATTTTGCTGCCTGAACAACTGTGACTTTAATTTAGGAACCAGGGTTGAAAACTTGGATAAATCAGGAAACTTGAAAAGTTTAATTTCTAGACCTGGAAAAGTCATGGAAATTAATACAATGCTAAGAATTCATTATATATATATATATATATATATATATATATATATATATATACTACCAGTCAAAAGTTTTTGAAAAGTAAGACTTTCAATGTTTTTTAAAAGTCTCTTCTGCTCACCAAGCCTGCATTTATTTGATCCAAAATCCAGCAAAATTGTGATATATTTTTACTATTTAAAATTTGTTTTTCATTTGAATATATTTTAAAATGTAATTTATTCCTGTGATCAAAGCAAAACATTTGTATTATCATAATTATTATCAATATTTAAAACAGTACATTTTAAGAAAATTTTTTTAGGATTTTTTGATGAACAGAACTATCCAAAGATCAGCATTTATTAACATTACTTTTAAACGTATACACTAAACTTGATCAACATTATATACACTACACCATTCAAATTGTAAATTTACACCATTTTCAAAAAAAAAAAAAAAAATTAAAAGAAATTATAGAGATTAATACTTTAATTTAGCAAGGATGCTTTCACAATTAATCAGTTAATCAAAAGTGATGATAAAGACATTTATAATGTTACAAAAGACTTCTATTTCAGATACACACTGTTCTTTTGAACATTCTAATCATCAAAAAAAAAAAAAAAACAAAAAAAAAATTCTACTCAGCTGTTGTTGAAAAAAATTCTACTCAGCTATTCAAATAGAAAACAGTTATTTTAAATAGTAAAAATATTTAAAAAAATGTTACTATTTTTGCTGTACTTTTGATCAAATAAATGCAGGTTTGGTGAGCAGAAGAGACTTCTTTATAAACATTAAAAATCTTAATGTTTAAAAACTTTTGACTGCTAGTGTAATATATATTTTTCAAGTTATGTAAAAATCTAAAATATTTTTATCAGGTAGAAACTGCTAATGTCAATAAATCAATCAATAAATAAATAAATATCCCCATTAACTAAATTCAGTTCTTAGAAAGTTCTGGAATTATGTTATTATTTGTATATTAATTATTTTATGTAATTGTTTTATTAATATATTAGTATTTATCTGTAAATAAAAAGCTTGAAAACAAACAGCTTTGTCATTACAATTACAAGAAATATCTTTGCTTATCATTTTGTCTTGGACAGTGTTGTTTTGGAATCAAAACGGTTGAGAACCACTGATTTAATAGGTCATTCCAGAGAATTTTCTCCAAAACTTGCATCAAACTCATGAAAAAGTCAGTAGATTCCATCTGTCCTAGTTAGGGCCCCTTCAATAACATTAGTACATTTAAGAAGTAGCGGAGAGAAACAGATAAAGTCAAGCAGATAATCCTGTAGATGAAGGTGGGGCATTGAGTAGGAAATGGAATGAACAGTTCTTTCCTGAAGAAAGAAAAACACGAGGCGACAGGGAAGGACAGCAGAGAGCGAATAACTGTAACAGCTGTGCGCCAGCCCCTGTGCCTCTCCTCTCCAACACCACCCAGAAAGAAACAAAGAGAGACGTATCATCTGCTGGAAACAGCTCTCTGAAATGAAAAACGTCACCTTGAATGAAGCATGAATTCCTCAAGCTGAAACCCCCCTAAGCCAGACAGGACTGCAAACCAATTAGAGCCAGTCACATATTACCCATTTTGAAGCAGTAAATTCAGGTATATGGGCAGCTATGAATCACATGCAGGGAAAACAAACCATACAGATGTCAAAACAGATGTGGAAAGGCAGAACCAGGAAAGATACTTCTAGAGTAATTTCAGAAAAACGAAAGAAAAGAAAGTACATAAAATCTATTTCGGTGAATGTCAGTGCATATAAAAGTTATAAATGGCATTGTGGTGGAGTTGAAAGCATTAGGAAAGACTTTATTAAAATCTAATTTGACCTTGGTTACCAAAAAGGATCTCAAAAAAAAATACAATGACATACAACTATATTCAGTATTCACAAACAGTATTGCAATATTGCAATAAGGTTACTTCTTTCCTTACAGCATAACTTGCAAGTTCATTATTCTGCTTATACTACGGTTACCATACCTCAAATATTGTTCCGATTTTGTATGTAAAGACATTCGTCAGGTCTTTGTCCTTAAAATGCTCTTGTGAGTAGATTCATTTCTTACATGTCTCATCCAACATGTTGCTAATTTCATAACGTCATTATGGACCTAGCAACTGAGGCTTGAGCTGTTGATAGCAGACTAATGCAGATAATAATGCAGTTTTGAAAGAGAGAGAGAGAGAGAATAAGAGCAGTTTTTGGCAGCAACCTAATAGCGAAACTGCAAGTTCAGCACCTTCAAGAACACTGCCGTTATTAGTAAGAAATGACATGTAGCTTTTAAATTGCTGAACTACTTCAGGCCTTGTTTACACTTGGTCTTAAGATGTGTTTTGGTTGATCGGATCACAAGTGGACAACGCTAAATACATGTGTAAATGGGGTGTGAAATGTTTTGAGCTTGTTCACGTTCAACCACTTCCAGAGTTAGGATTGCTTTCAAGGTGTTGACACCAATGTGTTCGATTGCGTTTGAGCAGCCACAAAAGACCACCTACTGACCTAATATTTACGGTTCAAAATCAATAGTGGCAGCAATTTATCGCAAAGAACATTAAATGTGTTGTCACATACAAAAATGTTCAAGCCACTGATGATCATTAAACGTACTGAGCTCAATGTTTTTCCACAAGTCCTGACTTTTACTGCAAATCCACAGTGTTCGTCAAGGCTACCTAGACCAAAGCTTGCTGAAAGGAATTCTCTTTTGTATAATTTTGCGAACATGTGAAATTTGTCTGAGCTTATGTCTTCCATTGCTCTGAAATAGCTGAAAAAGACCATACATATACGTGACAAGAAGTGGTCGAAAGTGGACAAAAGAGATGGATTAAAATGCCAGGTGTAAACGGGGATGTGTCATCGTTGTCCACTTGTGATCCGATTGACCAAAACGCATCTTAATATCAAGTGTGTGCAAGTGTTTGTCTGTTAGGGATGCAACAATACAGTTAGTCCGCGGTTCAATACGTACCTCGGTTTTTAACCACGTTTTTCTGTTCGGATCGGTTCTGATATCTTGCAGACAGACTTCAGTCTGTTTTTTTTTTTTTTTTTTTTTTTTTTTTTGGCACAAATTAACAAAATACTCCCGTAAACATGTGTACACTAGAAAAAGTGTGGTTTAGTATATGTCTGCTTAATTTTTCTTTTGAGAGAGGTATAATTTTTTCGATTTTTATACTGGACGCCAAAGGGCGCCCTCGTGCAGAAAATCCACATATGCGTGGATGCAAAGAAGTATCAGTGATTAAATTCAGTTCCAGCTTCTCTAATGGACCTTTCTCACATTTCTGGGTTTCTCATAGTGGAAGTCGTCATAGTTGGGTAAAATCCAAAAGCAGTGAATGGGAGAGTACCACTAATTTATTTTTTTCATTCCCATTTGCTCAAACAGCAAAAGAAGAACTATGCAATAGTGTTTTCATGACTTTCAATCAAATGAAAAAATTGAGAGAGACTGATAGTGGCAGTCAGAAGAGAGAACAATGTCAAATTTACCGTCAAAGACGCGGCATTAGAAACACCCTCGCATAGCGTTAACTAATATTTTTGTAACTTGATAAAAAGGTGAGACAATACAAAGTATAATGTTATAAATGTACATACATATTTTTAAAATTCAAAATTTAAAAAACTTTAAAGGATTTATGATGATGATGACCCTTGAAACGCGTCATCACAGGCTTGTGAAAAGGGTCCATATGGATAAAGGCATCGCTATTGCTGTAACTGAATAAAAACAAGATATAACGTTAAACGTTTTGAATGGTGAAATGTAAGGACAATAAACACTCATCTGCAATAACATATGGTTTATCTGTGTTCTTCACGCCATCTCATGTATTTTCATAAGCCATTGCTAATCGACATATATAGAATACGAGTATAGAATTTATCATCTGCCTCATTCTGTGATAAGAATCCACATCAGATCGGAAGTTATTTCAAACACTCGACTGATGTTGTGAATTTAAAAAAAAAGTTTTTAGAACTTTTGTATTTATAACTCTTTTGTTGGACAACAGGTTTAGAAAGGCTTTTCATTGCATGTCCTTAGAATGGAAGATGCTCTGCGTGTGTTGCTTTTTCAAATATAAGTGGGGAAGTGTTTCCTCATTTCAGCACGTGAAATCGCGGGCACACATACAGCAAATTCCGAGAGAAATAAAACAAGGAAGTTATTTAAATGCAAAACCGAAAAACCGCAATGCACAAGCGCGTATTGAACCGTGGATGTCGTACCGTACGGTTCGATATTATATTGAGTATTGTGACATCCCTAGTGTCTGTACTGTATGTGTGTGCATAGGGAGAGAGTGAGAGAAATGTCTATACATAAAAAAAACATACTTTTGTGGCAAAAACATGGCGATAATTTGATGTTTTTACCTTGTTGTTTATTATATTTTTTTGCTTGTTCAGTGTCGTTGTGAGTTTTATTATTTTGCTGTTGTAGGTTGTAAGGAAGGACCTTTGAAATAACTGAAATCATTTGGCGAAGTGATCTGGACATGTAATGCAGTCAACACCTGCCTGGAACCGCTGTGGCCTTAGAACATTCGTCAGCCAATCAGATTAAGCACTCAACAGTGCCGAAGTATAGACCAATTAAAAGATTTTTTTTTTTTATATTGAGTTTATATTACAAAATTCTGACTTTATTCTCGCAATTCCGAGATTATATCTCACAATATCTCATTTTCTCTTTTCCCCTCGGTTTAGAATTATGAGTTTATATTCTGGCTTTTTTCCTCAGAATTGACAAACTCACTATTGTTGAGTTAAATCGAGCTATAAAGTCCAAACTAGGAGATATAAACTTGTATTTATGAGACAAAAACAGAATTGTGAGATAAAATAGGTAAATGTTCTGTAAAATGTTATAGGTTTAAACAGTATTTCATGCTGTAACTGTAAGGCTAACAAAACTGTAAGGCCCCCTATAAACGCTATATGTGAATATTACGTAGACCTATTGTTTAAATCAAATTTATGCTTGAAAAGTAGAGTAATCATAGCAGGTTTCATCCATAGTCTGTCCAACTGAACATCTGTGTTTAGCTTCAAATGGCATCTTTGACGACAGTATTCTATAAAAATAATTGGTCCCACTTTATATTAAGTGGCCTTAATGAGGTCATATTGTATTGCAAAACACTTTTGCTGCTATTGAGGTGGGATATGGGTATGGTTAGGAAGAGGTTTGGTGGTATGGGTAGGTTTAACGGTGGGTTAAGGTGTAAGAGATGGGTCAACAGTGTAATTAAAAATGTAATTACAGATGTAATTACATACAAGTATTTTTTTAAAATCTAAGTACAATGTAAATACATCCATGTACACAATAAGTACACTGTATCGAATGATTAATTTCAATGTAAGTACATAGTAGTTAGGGGTCACTTAATATACAGTGGGACCAAATGATTTGTATTCCGATTCTGTCATTGTCAGATTTTTTCTCTTATTCCTTACATTTTTTGTCTTATTCCATGAATTTTACCCATTTCCCTCCACTTGTTACCAGTGTTTTTCTGCCACCACAATACGCACGCAGCTGTAAGTGACGTAACTGTGACATTACTCCAAATTGGTCTATATAAAAAAAGATTTGTTTGAATAAATCTGATTCTCTTTAAACCTAAATAAAACTGGCTGTGGATTTGATTATTTTTTTATGAATTGGTTCTGCTGAACTCAGTGTCAAGTAATTGATTCAAATCGCAGATTCAATTATTTGTTTGCGTCTACACAAATTTAGCATAAAACTGATTATTTCTTATTTTTCTTTTTTTGTTTAATATGTTTTATCTATCACCAATGGCATGGTTATTTAGTTCAGTGGTTGCTAAGAAAAACAAGCTTTTAAGCCACTTCAGTGCAAATACAAAATACAGACAGAATATCTCTAAAAAGTTTGGAAAATAAAAGATTTTTCTGTTGCATCACCCTACCTTGAGAGCAGACATGTTTCCGTAAGCAGGGAGTGATATTAAGATTTAGTAACATCTACAAATCTGTCTGAAGATGTTGCATTTTCTTACTTTTACACTGAAGTTACAGTTGCGGTGTCTTTATCAAAACTCTTAAAAAATGCACTGACATTTTGTTTTCAGTCAAATGTTTTGTTATTTATCATTTTAAGCCCCTGTAACCTTTTTGGCACGCATAGCATGAGAGCTTTTAAACCCATTTCTGTTTATGCTTTCTTTCCTTATCCATTCTTTTATTTACTGAAGTGCTTGTGGAGAAGTGTGGGGAATAAATTCATTTATTTCTCAAATGCTGAAATGAGATAAAATCTTTTGTCTCAGAGGCAGTGAATGTAAAATTGTTGATAGGAGGGAAAAGCTGTCAGCAGCTGTTATGAAGGAAAATAGAACAGAGTGTTTTCATTAATATAAATGCATTGGTGTTGGGGCTTTGGGTTTATTGGGTTCTCTATTGGATCTGTTTATCAGAGCAATTATTCTCACAGTTGTGCTGTCAGTTTCATGGAGTGTCACGAAGTGTAGATGAATCCTAATGGAAAAGTATAGAAGAAATTAAGCAGATGTTTTGAATGTGTTTATTTATTTATCCACATCTTTGATTCAAAAGCTTCGCAATCACTTAATTTCGCAAATGATCATTCTGTTTAGAGGCATTTTAAGTCATTTTTGTTACTCAGTGCTTTTTGAAAACTATTTTGGCATCTACGGAAAGTGTCTAATGCAGTAAATGTCTTCTTCCTGTGCTACTACAAAATACATTTCCTTGTAAATTACCTCGCAAAAGGGTCTGCTTT
The DNA here is from genome assembly GCF_022985175.1 of Labeo rohita. Lineage (NCBI taxonomy): Eukaryota > Metazoa > Chordata > Actinopteri > Cypriniformes > Cyprinidae > Labeo > Labeo rohita. The sequence continues at coordinate 21,041,468 of NC_066887.1, forward strand.
CTTCTTGCTCACATGCAAATTAAACAAATTTGCACTGCACATCTTTCAAGAACTGTCTTGTCTTTTCCCACTCTCTCTCTCTCTCTCTCTCTCTCTCTCACATAAACTCCTTACTCTTTTCTCTCTGCTTTCATCTGTCAACCAAAATACCTGTCAGTTGTGCATTCACAAACAGCAGCTGCTTTTATGGGCGATCAGATGAGGGAGGAGATGCTGTCAGAATAACAGTACAGACAGGGACACAAACATTCACACATTTTTAATGTAACAGCAAAGCATCTTTCGGGAGCCATTGTAAAACTGAGAGTTATATTTTCCAACGAAAGATGATCAATAATGAATAGACAGAAATGGACACTTTACAATTTATTACGGAAGCCTGTTTCAGCCCCCAAAAAAAGTAAAAAAGGTTATTGCAACTTTTTGTCTCACAATTGAGACTTTTTTTCACACAGAACTGCATGATTAAAAACTTGTGATTCTGATTTTTTTCTCAGAATTGTGAGATAAAATTTGCAATTGCGAGTTACAAAGTCATAATTGCGAAATATAAAAGCACAATTCTGACTTCATTTCTCAGAATTGTGATATAAACTCACAATTGCAAGCTATAGTCAAATAGCGTAATATAAATTCGCAATTGAGTTATAATGTCAGAATTGCGAGATATAAACTCACAATTGCGTTAAAGTCAGAATTGGAAAAAAACGTGCAACGAACTTTTCTCTCACAAATGCGAGTTTGTATCTTTCAATTGTGACTCTGCCAACTCTGCAAGTTAATATCACTCAGTTCTGAAATATTTCTTGCAGATCTGATTTTTTTCTCAGAATTGTGAGATATAAACTCGCATTTCTGAGAAAGAGTAAAAATTGTGAGTTTCTTGAAGTTCTGACTTTGTCAGAATTGTAACTTCATTTTTCAGAATTGCAACCTTGTCTCGCAATTCTCACTTTATAACTTGCAAATGCAAGCAATTCTGATAAAAAAAAGTCAGAATTACGAGTTTATATCTCACAATTCTTACTTAATTCACAATTGCGAGTTTCATTCACACAGTTCTGACTTTATTTCTCAGAATTACAAATTTCTCTCACAATTCTGACTAAATTGTAAGTTTGTATCATGAAAAAATTGTCAGAACTGCGAGATGTAAACTCACAATTACAGCTTTTTCATTTTTGTATTCCTGTATTTTTTTTAAACGGAAAATGGATATAAAACATTAAAATTTTAAATAATTTATTCTGATTTACAGTAATAATTATTGAAGTTAATCACTTAATCGACAGCCTCTAAACTAGTAAAATTGTCCTGCAAATTTAATTAAAAATTATAGTATAATCTGGTGGTTCTTTGGGAATAAAAATGACTTGCATTTGATAAAAACGACATACATTTTCTTTAATTATTTTCTTATCTTTGCCATATAGCTTAATAGATTCAGGTATGAATCTTGTTATTTATCACTTTTATTTAGGTTTATACATATATAAAATATATATGTAAATATGTATATTTTAGATGATGGATAAAAAGAAGAAAAATGTGTATCTTTACATATCATGTAATGATGAATTAAAATGCAAAAAGTAACATGAGCGCAGTCTCTGAGATACAATGCTAATCTGTATAACCAAATATAAACATCATTGTAGACGCTCACTCTTTATTTACACATAATGCTACATATAATCTTAATGATTAAACCTAAATGTATATGTTCTATGCATTCCCATCAAACTCTTTTTCCATTTGGTGCCAATAGGGGTGCTGTGTATGTATACATAACCATATAAAGCAAAATGGAGACTATGTAGGCCACATTTTCAAAAACATGGCATTTCTTTGTTGATTTATGACGTAGGCAGTATTTTGGTTACAATAACAACTTGTGTACCCGGCTCAACCTTGGACAGGCCTCAACTTTCTCTGTCCATAAAGCTGCCCTCATTCCAGCACATAATAAAAGAGGAAACACTATACATATGACTGTCACTTCCCAGGGGGTTCAGGAAATCAGACAACCTCATGGTGTCTGGAGGCCGGGAAGGGAGACGTGGCTTTATGTGTGTGTATGATGTTTTACGTCAGTGATTTGTGCCGAGAATTTATGCCAGAGTCATTGTAGTCAAGTTCCTGTCTCTGCCTCCTGTCCAGTAAATCACAGCCACAGCTGGAGCTTTAATCCTGCTCCAGTTAAAAGAAAGCTCACAAAACATAAAGAAAGCCCAGGGACACGTATAACAAGACCGAACGAACTTCTGGCCCTCGGGCCACAGATGCGCAGACCTTTCCAATGAGTTAGTGATGGACTGGATGACAGGGATGCTTTGAGAATCACAACAAAAGAAACTTCTGAAATGTGATGCGTTTCATTTATTTGTCACGGCATTATAATGTTTTAGAATATGGGGGTGTAAAACTGGAGGATAATGTTGGACTTTTCGTGTCCTTGCTTGTCAGATATTGCAAAATAAGCTATATTAAGCTTCCTAAGAGTCTACTAAAAAACCTGTAAATGCACACAGCAGTCAGTCATCAATATACTGGATTAATTCCTAAGGCTCTGAGATTAGACAGGCACTGGGAGCTGCAGACGAGCTCTTAACACACACACGCACACACATTTTCGATGTTCAAATACGCACGGTCATGACCTTTCGTTGCCTCCAGAACCATTTTTGTCATCACTCTTTGATGAATGACACCAGGCGCATAAAAAGTAGGAAGAGAAGACGTATTCTAGAATAAAGTTCAGGGAGTGAAATTTAACTCCAGCTCTAGTCTGTCAGAATTTAAGCAGCTTTATGAGGTTCCTTCGAAAATCTGTCTTGTATTCAGATTGGATGGTTAGCTCAGTTTCACTTTTATGAGGTCAGTAATTTTTTCATCTCTCTGTCTGATTAACTAAGTATGTTGAAAAGTACGGAGCCGTACAGACGACATGGTGATGGAAGAAAAAAAAAATATGACATGGGAGGGAAAATTTTATTTCAGTGCTTTTGCATTCTCTCACTAAAGAATTGTGTTTTAACTACTGCATATTAATTCCTTTTATAAAAGTTATGCAAGCAAACACAATAGTTCAGTGAAAGATTCTTGGGGGGATGCAAAAGTTTGAACCCGAAAGCAATATACTTTTTCCATCACCATGTTCTCTTTGGGGCTCTGTTAAAAATAAATAAATAAATAAACTCCACAGGTTTTCGTGCTACCACTGTTTTACAAATCGTTTTACAGAAATATATTATTTGGAAAATCAGTGGCGTTTAGTTTAGTTTACATCAGAGTCCAGAAAAGCTTGCTGATGTTAGGTTTGAAAATGTTAAAAATTCATATGAATATAAAAAGTAAAAAATGCTAAATATTAGCATTGTATTTTTAAAGGGGTCATTGGATGCCCATTTTCCACAAGTTGATGTGATTCTTTAGGGTCTTAATGAAAAGTCTATAATATACTTTGGTTAAAAATTCTCAGTGGTTGAGTAAAACAACACCCTTTTTAAAATCAGCTCTGCAAAAATCATCTCATTCTGGTCAAGGCTGCTTTAAATGCAAATAAGCTCTGCTTGCCCCGCCCCTCTCTCTTCTCTCTGTGGAAAGAAGAGCCTGTTTGCTTTAGCCACTAAACTTGCTAACTAGTGCTTTATTAGGAAAGACGATCGCAAAGATTCATAAAAGACCCCGTACACTCACTTCTGCTGTAAGTGAAGCTGGATCATGAATGATTCGCACGAACATAGACACATTTCTGTAGATCAGGAGGCACATTCCCTTCACAAACAAACGTAATCTATTGCATCTTCAGCGGCTCAGATGTCGTGAGTAAATGACGACCACTACGTTCATTTTTACATCCAGCAACACAACACCTCAATCGCTCAATGTGAGATATTCTTGTCTAACTTACATCCCTGCTCCTGCATCGAAACAAAAGAGGGCGGACTTATACAGCTGATCTGAGGCAAAACGCTAATGTCAATCAACTATCGTGGGAGCGGCCTCTGTGGGTGTGACGCAACAACGACAGGCATCTGAGAATGGCTCGATTTGAAAAAGGGAATATTATTTTTATGGATTCATTAAAAACCACTGCATGAATTTTTATCATTATAGGGTAGATTTGTACATACACTGTCAACACACATTAATGTTCAAACAACATGTAAAAGTGAACTTAGCATTCAATGACCCCTTTAAGTGTACTATGAAAGAATTGTATTTGTATTTAATACTATATTTTTTTATTTTGACATATAATAGTATTATTACACTTTATTAGAGGTTCAAGCATGTAGCGCTGAAACCCTATTGTATTTGTTAGAATGGCCAAGGATCAGCAATTTCCACATCATGCAGACCGAACCGTAAGTCATGGAGCCTTGAAACTTAGAGGGATGGTAGTACTCACATTGCCTACAACATCACCAAGGCTCGCCCCAATCAGCCTGATGGGGGTGCTACAGCAAACAAAAGTACGATATCGTTCATAACTCTAAACTGTAAGTTGCAAGCTCGTTGGAATCAAAACGTATGCCTCAGATTCAATTGTAGGTGAAATTTTGGATTTTTTTGAAATCAGTCAGAACCAAACCAGTGCAGAAAGATTCTCTGGAGAGTGAATATTAATAATTATCAAAAAAAGAAAGTTGAACTTTCAACTCACCGTCGCAAAGGGACCCCAAAACATTCGAAAGGGGCAGGGCCACTTTTTGTAAAATGCCTATAACTCCTGAGATATCCTCACCAAACTCAGAACAATTATGTAAGAGCTCAATCTGAGGTCACAGGAAAAAAAAAAAAATCATAGACCCTGGCTAGTTGGTGGTGCTATAAGAGAGAAAAAAAACCCATCAAAATAGCTATAACTATACAACCATTTGTCCTATCAACATGAAAATCGCTGTGCATGGTCTTGGTCCAACTTTCGCGAACTAGTCCTAGGCTTTCTGAAAATAACCAGTACAATTTTCTGGTCTCTCTACACTGTAAAAAACAATTTGTTGAGTCAACTTAAAATAATTTGTAACCTGGCTGCCTTAAAATTTTAAGTTTAGTCAACTCAAAAAAAAAGTTTATTCAACTTTAAATGTTAAATTATACTAGGTGACAACTTAGATATTTGAGTTAAATCAACTTAAAATTTGAAGGAAGCTGGGTTACTTACCCATCTGTTAAGTTTAGCAAACACAGATATCTAAGTTGTTACTTAGTACAACTTAACATTTCAAATTGACTAAACTTATTTTAGTTGACTGAACTTAAAATTTTAAGGCAGCAGGGTAACAAATTATTTTAAGCTGACTCAACAAATTGTGTTTTTTATTTTTTACAGTGTAGGTCAATAATTATCAAAAAATGTTAAAATTCACAGTTTGGGAAGCTTTAACTGGGTCATTTAGAAAAGGAGCCTGTCCAAATTTACCCCAAATCCTATGAAGCCTAAAGGAAAACTCAAAACTTGGTGAGCACATTCAACAGGTGTTTCTAAACAAGCATGCAAAGTTTTAAGAAGATTGTAGCACATCTGGTGATATAGCAGTCATAAATACAAAAAAAAAAAAAAAAACATGATATTGCTATGGAAAATTGCTTGGATTTGCCAAAAATGCTTTTTTTTTTTAAAATCATAGATTTAGCTGGTTACAGGGTTGCTAAATAATGTATTTTTTTCTTATGTGCTTAAAAATTTTATTCACTTGCATCAAATAAATAATAAAGTGCCATAAAACTATTATTACTATTCTAAGTTATTTTATTTTTATAGTTATATTAAATGGCTCACACTATGTGCAGTTTGAGCACCAAACCAAATCTCCAGGTACTCTCATGAGAACTAGTCCGAAAAACGTATGTGCACTCCTCGATTATGTGGTTTTTATACAATAGGTCTGTAAACAAGATGCTAATACTGAATAAACATTTTAGACACATTATTCATCAGTTTTTTTTCTCGGCCACAGCACAGCAGATGATCCAGTTGCAAGGTTTATGTTAGTGATTCAAAGGTTTACTCATCTTTATTAGTAAGTCGCTGAATCCTTTACTCAACTGATGCAACTTGTTATTTCATGTTTCATCCCTTAAACATAATCCATCCCTTGGAGTCACTTGTTTTGTTTCTGAATAAACTGAATAATTTGAATGAATGTCTCAATTACTTGCTTATGAGGAGAGTTGCTTGATTTATCTCTAAATGATTGTGCTCTTGAACATCATCAGTGTTTAGAACACTACAGGGCTGGAAAAAAAACGTCTAATTAACATCAAAATATGCCGGCGACCCAGTTGACTGAAATCATAATGTTTGGCCGACTTAGAACAGAGTTCTAGTTAGAGGTATTTATCAGTGTTTCACATTGAGGTAACGCTTTAGATTACAACCCGCAAAGAACTACGTAAGTAAACTGAATTTACGGTGTATGTTTCTGTAATTATAGTGTACCTATAAAGAACGTACATGTAGGTATAAGGGACCAATATGTTATATTTGGGTAATAAGGGGATAACAAACCAGATATTTAACCTGCAAAGAACTACATAAGTATACTGAATTTACGGTGTACGTTTCTGTAACTATAGTGTTCCTATTAGTACGTATGTGTAGGTATAAGAGAACAATAGGCTATGTTACGTTTTGGTAATTCGGGGGTAACAACCAGATATACAACCTGCAAAGAACTGCGCTAGTAAACTGAAGTTACAGTGTATGTTTCGTATTTATATTGTACCTACGTGTAAGTATAAGGGAACAATATGTTACGTTTGGGTAATAACGGGGTAGAAAACAGATATACAAATAATTTATAATGGATTAATTTAAAAAAAACTTAACAGGTACCTGTTCTATTAAATCGTAAGTTTGGTGTATCTATACGTAAGCTTTTTAAAATTACTGGGAAATTATACTCTTGTTCCATGTAGTTACAGGGTAAGTGTGCCCTCTGCGGGTTGTAAATTAAAGTGGCGATTGTTCCCCTCTTGTTCAAGGAAGTTACAGGGTAGGTACAATACATAAACACACAATCTGAAAATATATCTAAAAATATTTTTTTATAGTCGCTAATCCCACTTCTACCTCTAAACCTAAAGTTAACTATGACTGAACAGTTATAAAAATATAAAAAAACAGGAAAGTGCAATCACAATCATTTATTTATTGCAAAAATGTCAACAGCCATACAAAAAGTAATCCAAATAACGATGCGTTTGCAGCCGCAGTCCTCTCTGACGGAATACAGTAGGTCTGAGGTGCAGTAGGTTGAGAGCAGAATTTAAATTGTTAATCGCTGAAAATATTATCCAGATTATTGTCTTGATCCACTCCTCCAAGGCGCCCGCGCGTCATTCCAACACATCTCACCAGAAACACGGCATGTCGTAATCTGTGACGAATGCAGGCGAGAGCCAATGAACGTCCGATTTTCCTGTCGCAAAATGCACTTTAGCACGGGTTTATGGCTGTTGCTGCTGGACTCGCTGCTAGAGATGGAGATGAAGATCGCCGGACAAAGCCTTGAATTTGGTTCTGGTCCTCGCAAATCGTATGGATTCTGAAGATCTGGGTTACAGCACACAAATAAAATGGTTTAATTTGTAATTATGATGCGTGTTCGGTGTATTTTATGGTTCTATTGTTAGTCACAGCATGTTAGAGAAAACGCCTTTGTGTTCCACCACGGCAAACGAAGTTAATATTACATGAATGATTAAACGATTGCAGAAATATTATTTATTTTAAGGGTTTACCGTGTAGTCATGATAACATTATGTAGACCTATTCTTGGAAACGAGCTGGCAACAGAAATCACACAGAACAGAGTTAAATGTTATAATTTCATATTAAGTAAACGTTAAATGTTTAGATGATGTAAATATGTCAGTATTGTACATTTAATGTTTGTAAAAATGTAAATAAATGTACATTTTGTAGAACCACATTTTACGTCGCGTTGTTATACGTGTTGTACCCTGTAACTTCGTTGAACAAGAGGGGAACAGTCGCCACTTTAATTTACAGCCCGCAGATGGCACACTTACCCTGTAACTACATGGAACAAGAGTATAATTTCCCAGTAATTTTAAAAAGCTTACGTATAGATACACCAAACTTACGATTTAATAGAAAAGGTACCTGTTAAGTTTTTTAAATTAATCCATTATAAATTATTTGCATATCTGTTTGCTACCCCCTTATTACCCAAACATAACCTATTGTTCCCTTATACTTACACGTAGGTACAATATAAATACGAAAAATTCACCGTAACTTTAGTTTACTTACGCAGTTCTTTGCAGGTTGTATATCTGGTTGTTACTCTCTATTACCAAAACGTAACATATTGTTCTCTTATACCTACATGTACGTTCTTTAATAGGTGCACTATAATTACAGAAACGTACACCGTAAATTCAGTATACTTATGTAGTTCTTTGCAGGTTGAATATCTGGTTTGTTATCCCCTTATTACCCAAATATAACATTTTGTTCCCTTATACCTACATGTACGTTCTTTATAGGTACACTATAATTACAGAAACATACACCGTAAATTCAGTTTACTTACGTAGTTCTTTGCGGGTTGTAATCTAAAGCGTTACCCACATTGATATAGCAGTGAAATTTTAATATACTGTAAATATTTTGCCTCATGCAATCTACAACAGATCTCAAATATATACTGTCCCAACTCCACACTTTATACAAAAGTTTCTTCCTCCCCAAGGTCAGTGATGCATTTAGCCAACGTGTTCATTTCCTTTCTGCCACCGCAGCATGTTCTGGCTAAACGCAGCAGTTTTCATACACTCCAAGAAATGAATGATGGAGTTGGATCACAACGAACGAGAGATGTAAAGGTGGGAGGTTAAAGCGCAAAATTTTTCAAGCATTAGCCCATAATTCATCCCATTGGGAACCCAGTAATTTCTGATGATACTATGACATTTACCAGCCAACCGCAAGCCAGGCTTTAGTATAAATAGACACACAAAACTCTTGCAGTGATGTAAGTCACAACCGCTAAATTATCAGCCTTACTCAGAAAAACCCTCTGTAAATACAATGCATCATGCATTTAGTCACTGAGAACGTGAGGATTTTGCCTGGTCGTGCCAAAAGTAGTTTGTAAGACACCAAAAAGAAACCAGCCACTACAGCTCAGACTCTTTTATGTTTTGGCTTTTCTAACACATAAAAAAATTACGTCAAACCAGAATGGCATACAATATTAAACTGCCACAAAACACAGAGGCACATGCCCTGAAGCGCTACTGGCTACAGAAAGTAGTTTTCCGCTGGAAGATGGAGATGGCGATGGTGAGAGATGGGAGATTGTGTTTGATTTCCTGCATGGGGGATGTGGAACCAGTCTCCATGGCAGGGTCGGCCATTGTCAGCGCACCTCATAAAACCCTAATGAAAGGTGGCAGGGACAAGGCATTTGCTTGTGTGTGTGTGTGTGTATGTCCTTGCCTGTGTGTTTACAACAACAAAGGGGAAATGAAAGCCCACCACATGCCCTCTGTCTCTAATCTCAGCATAGAAAGTGAAAACTAACAAAAATTGCACCACAGAGGTCTTGGCTGGAGTTAATGGAACTCAACCTGGGATATTCTCTTTCACTGCTATAAAAGTTGCATTCACACAGGAAATCCTTATTAAATTGGCTGCTGGATGCATACAAATGTACTGGTTTTTACTCTTAATTCACGTTTGTTAATAATGCATTATCTAATGCTCACTTGATATTAAAATGTAAAAATGTATTAGTATATGTAGAAATTACCATTAATCAAGATTTGTGCTATGATCATGAATGAAATACCAGGTTCTTTTGATTCTGGTCAGTAGGGTTGCCTATTTTCAGTAGGAAAATATAGGTTTTTTCAAAGAGAACTTAAAGAACTGAAGAATTAATGGCTGCTTTTGGGACTGAATATTGGACCCATGAAAAATAATTATGTTATTTACATTCACCAAAAATGATTTGAAGTCAAACTGTGGTCGATGAAGGTAATTGCCGTTAGTGGGAGTGTCGACAGTGGTCTTAAAGACAACTTCAAGACAGTGTCGACAACTTTGTTTTAAAGGGAACACGAGGTTAAGATTTATATGGCTTAATATAACGCAAATGATGTCTCTTAAGGGTCTTAATGAAAAGTCTATAATATACTTCGGTTAAAAATTCTCAAAGGTAGTGTAAAACAACACCCTTTTTACCTTGCCAAAATCAGCTCTCCAAAAATCATCCTGTTCTGGTCAAGGTTGCTTTAAATGTTAATGAGCTCTGCTCGCCCCGCCCCTCTCTTCTCGCTGTGGAGTGACGAGCCTGTTTACTTTAGCCGCATTTAGCCTCTAAACTTGCTAACTAGCACGTTATTAGGAAAGACGATATATGTATGATGTCGGAAGTAAATGACAACCACTATGTTCATTATTACATCCAGCAACACAACACCCAACTATCTTGGGAGTGGCCTCTGTCGGTGTGACGCCATCTGAGAATGGCTTGATTTAAAAAAGGGGATATTATTTTTACAGATTAATTAAAAACCACTGCATGGATTTTTATCATTATAAGGTAGATGTGTACACACATTGCCAACACACATTAATGTTCAAACATGTAAAAGTGAACTTTGCATCCGATGGCCCCTTTAAATAAATCTACATAATTTTATACATATTGTGGACAATGGGGGGTGCCATTATTTTAAATACATGAAATGGTTGCACTTGTTGCTGCTTTTACTGCAACACAACTCAGAATACATAACTCGAAAAATAAATTACTGATACAATGCCACATTGTCTTGCTTTTGGTTGTAATTTTCAGTTGAAGGGCAACAAGAGAAGCAATGTAAGTCTGCTTTTCCTAGCGGAGAAGAGGAGAAAAGAATGGGAAGATGCTTGTGGACAAATAAAATGTCCTAAAGACCTGAGTCTTTGTTCTCTCCACTTTAGCCCTGATGCCTGAGGCTTTTAGTAGACCACAGCTACTGAAAGAGTTTACAAATGGCAGAGACAAGAAACACTAGATGCCATCCTGGCAGGATGTAAACATGCTGACGCTTGTCATGACGCTGCAGTCACTGAAGGAGTTTCTTGGTGCAGATTTTACTCGATATCCGGGAATGTTTAGACTCCTTCTGGGGAAAAATGGTGGTATGGCATTTGGTTTAAGCCTGCACTTATATCCATCACCTGTAAACTCTGTGTAAGCTCTGTGTAAAGCACTGTGGATTAAATAAATCTTTCATGGGTTTTCTACTATGTTATTAGGGCTTCACAATAAAAAAAAAAAAATGAAATCACAATTGCGATTAGGCAGTAGCTGCTATTGTCATGTGTATCTTTCAGTGAAGCACGGTTCTGTGATCAGCAGTAAATCTTTATCCGAAGGTCAGAGGATGCTCTCGCATGGAAACTCCAAATACGCCCGAGTTAGAAACCAAGGAAATTCCACTGCAGCTGAATGAAAAGAAGATTTAACTGCTTTCAACATGACCAATAAACATACGACTATGACAATACATGGTTTATCTGAGTTCTTATTATTATAATTTATTATTGATTCAAGCAACAAAACAAAGCTGTTTTGTACAGCTAAAAATAGCTGGATGTGAACAAGACCGAAAGTCAGACCCATAAAATTTACAAATGGCCACACACCCTCTTATGTAAAATCCTAGCAACAATACCCTAGTAAGCACGTAGCAACATGCTAACAACCAATACGAACACTCTAGAACCACACAGCAGCACCCTGACAACCACAGAAGACAACTTAACATTGTGCTAGTGAGTTTTTTTTTTTACATAGGCAAATAACACTCCCATTTTCTTCAGAAAAATCTAGTTTGTCATAACCTGATTAAATGGGTAAATTGTGACGTCTAACTCCTTTCCCAGATCTTTTAACCCCACAGAAGCTGAATGGAAAAGGTCAAGCATTGCCCGCTAACTGTCCAGCTTCTGTCTCCGTGAGCTATGTTTAGAAGTTAACTCGGGGCCACGGTGAGGTCATGACCCACCAGAGCTGCAGGAAGGCAGTACTTACATCCAACCTGTGTTTACCCCTATACCAGGTTTTATGTTAGTTTGAAGGGTCATATCAAGTTACTGCCAAACACTCATTTATCACAGAGCCATGATAAACAGCAGACGCCATTTGTCAAACACAATACTGGATCTCAAAGAGTTTCCTGTGACACAGGAGGGCTGATGCTGGATGAACTTCCTACCTCAGCATATATGTCACTCTGTGTTTAAAAATATGTGATTAAATGTCTGACACAGGCACCTCTGTGAGAAAATATTGGCAAGTATGTGACCTGCTCCATAGTTTTGGGTATTCTGAAAGCTAGAAACACACATTTCAAGTTTTATGCAATAAATGAAAAAGAAAGTGATTTAACTATTGTTTTTCCAAACTGTTCTCCAAATAGCCAATAATCATTTAAATAGTGGCTGTCATTAAAACTTATTGAAACTTATTATATTAGGACATTTCTGCAAATAACTACATCGTCATATATTTAATGATATGTTTACAGTTTTAGTGATGATTTAGCGATACACTCCTCTTTAAAGTAATTTTTATACCCATTTATGTTGAATGACTTTTCTGAGGTAATTTTAACTCCATGTGACGTGTTGTTAACAAGCTGTTTTAATGACGTCTTTTCGAAGTTGAAACACAGGTACCACAAAAGATTAAACATTTGTGACCCTGGACCACAAAACCAGTCTTAAGTAGCACGGATATATTTGTAGCAATAGCCAAAAATACCTTGTATGGGTCAAAATGATTGATTTTCTTTTTTTCTCAAAATCATTGGGATATTCAGTAAAGATCATGTTCCATGAAGATATTTTGTAAATTTCCTACTGTAAATATATCAAAACCTAATTTTTGATTAGTAATATGCATTGCTAAGAACTTAATTTGGATAAATTTAAAGCCGATATTTTCAATATTTTGATTTTTTGCACCCTTAGATTCCAGATTTTCAAATATCTCGGCCAAATATTGTCCTGTTCTAACAAACCAAACATCAATGGAAAGCTTATATATTCAGCTTCAGATCCTGTATAAATCTCAATTTAAAAAAACTGACCCTTATGACTGGTTTTGTGGTCCAGGACCACATTTTAGTAAGTTGTTTTGTGTCTTACAACTTACCTCCACTGTTTACTCATGTTTTTTCATGAATAACTAGTACTTTCATTTGAGCTGAGGCAATTACAGTGATCTTTCACGCCACATTAAAGACTATAATTTATTGTTTGAGTTTAGAAATAAAATTGACTGTGACTTTTTATAAAAAACATATAATGAGTCAAAATTCCAGTTCTTATAATCACGTTTCTCCACAAATGGTTTACGGTGATGCTCGACTGAAAATGACATCACACATAGTCAGCACTGTAAATATATAGTAGGCTAATATTTGTTGTACTTTGGGAGCGATGGCTGTGTAAGATAGCCTACATTCCTAAAGTCTGAGGTGTTAGAAAGGGTAAAGGTAATCTTTTATTGGCCTCACAGCTCTGTGCTGTCTCAAAAATACCCTACAAGCCAGACTGCTTTGACTTTTATGAAGGTGGGATGAATGGTTCAGGTCTCACAACGTAAACACAGACTTCCCTGAGCTGCCGAGAGACTGTAATGTTTACGTGTAACAAGTCAACCCTATTTCTCCCCTTTGAATGAGGCTGAGACTTTAATTCATCATTGAACCTCACATCATAAGACATCCAAGAACAGCTCAATCCTTGTTCACAGAGAGGAATGTGGACAATTGGCAGCAGTTAGAGACATTAGAGGATTCTCCAGTGCTCTGTAAGAAGAAAAAACGAATCCCCACAATGGCAAACAAGACTTTTTCTGCCATGGTAAAATGTTTTTTCTCCCATTTTGCAGGATAATGGGCAGATTTACACACTTGCTTTTTGTCCTAATGCTCACTGCAGCATGACCTGCCAAAATGATTTCAGCTCCAGTGCTAAAGGACAGAGAGAGCTAGAGAGCAAAGATAGCGTAAATGGGGTGGGAAACAAGAGCCAATCATGTCTCTGGAAAGGAGAGGGACTTTTTTTAGGCCAGGCTGCTGCGTTTACGCAAACTGAGAGTGCCCGTTCCCCCCCTTGGCACTATGTAGGACTATGTACACTAATATTGAAATCAACACTACTCAGATTTTCTGGAAGCATGTCAATGGCTTTACAACTGTTCAGTGCGCACAAGCAAACACCCACACTGCAGATCTTCCAGCCAGCTGTCTTTCTGTGTTAAATTATCTGCTTTGTACTCCTACAGGAACTAAGTGTGTTTAAGCGTTTAAATATCTGTGGTTTCATTTGGTATTGATACTCACTGTGAGTTTGTGTATGTGTGTGTTTACAGGTGTTCCAGCATATGTTTGAGTGTGTACACAACTATGGAAGCCCATTTCCACCTCAGAGTAAAAAAATAAAGGGAGACAGCAACTATATATCTAATAACTGTAACCTTGTATCTCACAATATGCCTTTATATCTTGCAGTGTAACTTTATATCTTTATTTTTTCCAAGCGCATATTTATGATGTCTTGCAATGTGAATTTTATCTTGCAACTTTAGCTTTATTTCTCATAACTGTGATGTTATATCTTACTAATGTCTTATTATCTATAATATCTAATATCTTATTAACTTGATTTCCAATTTTAAGCATCTTGCAATTAACTTTATTTTTCACCCTGAACACAAACTTCCATCCAGAACAACATGTAGTGTAAAAGCTTCTTTAAAAATGTACTTGCATACTTTAGAACACATGGATTATTCACAGAGAATGTGTTTTTGTAAAAACTAGAGATGCAGGGCAGTGGAATGGGGGAAAAACAAAAAGGAAAAGGAAAAGGCCTAGAGATGCATTTTTTAATATGTTAAGCTTCTTCTAGCTTGACCACCACATTTTAGTATGTTGTTATGTGCAAGATGCTGCAAAAGATGCAAATGCAATGGTCAAAGACGTCCATCTAACAAAAGCTTACGTGAAAAAACAATCAAAATGCAGCAGAATTCAAAAATGCAACCTGTGTGAATGGCCTCTTGTGCAACTTATGTATTCAACTTGAAAAAAAGTGAAACAGAATGCCGCTGGAGGTCAGATTTTAAACTTGGAAACTCAGACTGCAGTTATAAAGTCAGACAAAATTGGTGGTTTTCATAGAGATGTACACGGTTAATGCATTTTAAAGTAAATTCAAATCTTAAAGGGATGAAAAAAATGAACGGACACTGAAGAGAAGAAATTACTGAATAAAAAAGGGCTGTTCTCGACTAAAGATTTTTGTGGTCAACTAGTAGTTGTTTATTTTAAGCATTAGTCAACTATTAGTTGCATGTTTATTAATAAACCATATAAATAATAATAATGAGCCAGTAATTGACGACATAGCGTAATAATTGCTCAAGCACCAGCAGATATAATAATTATGAATGTGTCAGGAAAAAACATCAAGGAGACTGCATTAACATTTTAATTAACATCACTGTAAAAAACAAAAAAAACACAATTTGTTGAGTCAGCTCAAAATAATTTGTTACCCTGCTGCCTTAAAATTTTAAGTTCAGTCAGCTAAAATAAGTTTAGTCAACTTGAAATGTTAAGTTGTACTAAGTAACAACTTAGATATTTGTGTTTGCTAAACTTAACAGATGGGTAAGTAACCCAGCTGCCTTAGAATTTTAAGTTGATTCAACTCAAATATCTAAGTTGCCCCTTAGTATAATTTAACATTTCAAGTTGAATAATTGAGTTGACTGAACTTAAAATTTTAAGGCAGCCAGGTTACAAATTATTTTAAGTTGACTCAACAAATTGTTTTTACAGTGTATAGATATATTTTTCATGTATGTAAGGCAAGTATACATGGAGTTTGAAAGTTTCACACTCAAGTGCATCTTGCTTGCAAACATTTTGTTGTTTTTCTGAGTGCACACAAATATTTAAAAGCATTTTAAAAGCAAGTGACTGCACCAGCGCCTCAATCTATCATGCAGTAAGCATGCTACTGTTCAGCTTCCACACTCCACACAGACACTTCAGTAGTGTACAATTTTTGGTTAACATTAGATTGAGATGCCATGTAAAGTTGCTACTACATACAACTTTCTGATGAAAAGCAATATTTAAGGTCGGTGAATAATAGGTGAGTGTTTTGATGTCCTGCCCGATGTACTATATTACCACATAGATCAGCTGTTAACAATCTGTCCATCATGGACTGCGGGACTTCACCACTTTCTGTGAAATTTTTTCTTATTCCTGCGACTAAGCGACTAATAAAAAAATTTATTTTGTTAAAACTAACAGTTAGTTGACTATTAGAGGGCAGCCTACTCTCAAAGCTTCAGAAATGTACAGCTGAACCATTGATGTCACAAGGACTATTTTAATGATGTCTTTACTACTTTTCTAGGCCTTGAACATGGTAGTTGTGTTGCTCTCAGATTTTATCAAAAATACCTTAATTTGTGTTCTTAAGATGAACAAAAGTCTTACGGGTTTAGAACGACATGAGGGTGAGTACTTAATGACAGAATTTTCATTTCTGGGTGAACTATCCCTTTAAAGGAGTCAAAAAGTTGTTTATAGAGGAATACTATTTCAACTGATAAATTTACAACAGCAAAACAAATGTTAGCATTGTTTTTCCTAATCAGTGTTTCTAGCCTCCTTTTATATGAGTCAACTTCTGTGCATCATGCAGTGGAATGACTTTTGTGGTTATAAAATCCCACATTCAATCTGAGAGTGTAAATGAGGGTTTGATATTGCATGTTGTTCAGATGACTCTTCCTTGAAACTGCTTTATTAAGACTACCTGGATTTCTACCACTACTTGTATAGTCTCCAGGTCTAAGGTTTCAGCTCTGGTCCCATACTTGGCCACACTGTGCCTTGCTCTGGCATTTGCCCAAAGATATACACCCAGACTCCAATAACCAACCATACATGAGCCAACTCCCTTTAATTTTACAATGTATAACTCATTTTTATTGCATCCCCACCATCCCCATCATCCCCACCCCAGCCCACACATGCACCTTATCAGATTACACAGTAATCACTAAACACACACTTATATTCACAATTAAATTACACATGTACAGACAAAGACAAACTCTTGTGTTGACATTAGCACACACATACACTCACATGTGTAGTTTAGGCCCTATCACAGTGCAAACCATAATTGCATACTTTATAAAACAGCGTAATTCCCTTTCCTCAGTCTAGGGCAGAGAAGGGAAAGTACAGAATAAAAGCAGAAAAAGAGCCGTCAAGGTGTTTCAAACTATTCACCGGTTCAGTTTGTATCACGACACCTTCGTCTTAAGCCTGGTGGCTGAGTTTGCCACCAAAGCTCCATTTGTTGGGAACATTTGACAAACATTTCCAGCTTTTGAGCTGATGATATAGCGCAGACGCAGCGAGCTGTCACTATGGCGTTCCGGGAGGGCGTACGATCAAGGCAGTGAACAAAAAGACAGTGAAAAAAGGGACAAAAGAATTCCAGCTATTTTCTAATATAAATTTAGCTTTCAATCTCGCTCTGCCCCACCTGGTAATGCTTTTTTTATGGCAGCCTTATAAAATCGCAAGGATGGGAGAAAGTTGATGATGTGCTGTGAAAAGCAAGGCTAAAAGAGCAAATTTAAGGGCGGTAGGTGAGGTTTTGTGAGGCAGAGGATTTAATGTGCTATTTCAGATAAACCGTGAGTGTATTGGTGCGCGTGACAAAGACAGACAAGCACTTAGCGGCAAAAAGCCACCAAACAACATTTTATAGAGAAGCTGCAGATTAAATACGGATTAAATAACCAAGTTCTGATGAAGCGTCTTTATTTAAACGGCTCATGGTTATTCATAAAACAATTACTGCATATTGAACCTTAAAAGCCACACTGTCGGTTTCAAGATAAAACACCAAAGCGAAGCTAACGTCACAACAGATTACAGAGCGGCATTTGTCGTCCGCATCTTGGGAATGCAAATCAAGATAGAGAGTCAGGATGGAATAAGGCAGAGGGAAAATCAGAGGAGGAGAAAGAGTCAGAAGGAAGACATGTCAAATCATCGGCAGTGTTTGTTGTTCATTTCAAGCCCATCGCGAGGAATCGAGTTGGCCAGAATCCCTTTGATGAAGTGAGAGCTACGGCGCCTCAATTTATTTGATGCTGCTTTGATAGTGTCATTCGGCTTTTTGGGCCCCCCTTTCATCCAGGAACATATTCCGCCCATGTGAACCTTTAGAAGAGCTGCAGAAAATCAGGAGGGATGATGAGAGGTGAAAGGAGGAGGCTATACATAATCCATAACTAAAATGTTCTGTCAGTCAGCTGCAAGTTTTTTTTTTTTTATAAATACTGCATATTCGGACATGAAGCACTATTCATTTGATATACTGCTTTTTGCAATACTCCATAGTAGTGAAATGCGTATATAATATGTATATCATAAAATAAGTATACGATATTGCTTGGAAAGATACTGTTTCAAATGACATATATGTAATGTCACTCAAAAGGGGTCAGTAAGAATTTACAATGTTACAAAAGACTTCAATTTCACATAAATGCTGTTTTTATTATTTTCTATTTATCAAAGAATCCTGCAAACAAATGTGTGACAGTTTCCACAAAAAAATATTAAGCAGCACAACTATGTTCAATACTGACAATAAGAAATGTTACTTAAAGGGATAGTTCACCCAAAATTGAAAACTCTGTCATTAATTACGCACCCTCGTGTCATTCCAAACCCCATTCTAAGACGTTCGTTCATCTTTGTAACACAAATTAAGATGCTTTTTATGAAATCTGAGAGCTTTCTGACCTTGCATAGACAGCAACACAACTGAAACATTGCTAGGCTCAAAAAGGTAGTAAGGACATCATTAAAATAGTCCATGTGACATCAGTGGTTCAACCATAATGTTATGAAGACAAGAGAATACTTTTTGCATGCAAAGAAAACAAAAATAACAACTTTACCACATTTTACCACCTGCATGTGGTGCTGCTGATGCAGAAGCTGATGTTTTTTTTGTTTTGTTTTGTTTTGTTTTGTTTTAAACATTAAAAATCTTACAAACTCCAAACTTAGTAGAACAGAGTAGCCAGTTGTAGGGCTAGAGTTTTATAGATGGGGTGGCCAATGCTAATTCAGGGGGGGCCATAGACCATGAAGAAAATCAGTGTATTACTCCAACCTGGCATAAAAAAGCATGAATAAATCCTACATTTACATACACCACATTAAACATACTGTAACTTCAAATGTTAGGCTGATGATACATAGGGCATTTTTTTGAGCAATGTTGCTTGGGCACTTTCCCATTGAGAATGGATAACAAATTATATCTAGATAATTTAGATTGGTCGTGGGCCCCGTGTCTCACCTGGTTGCCCACTGACGGCAACATTGCTCAAAAATTTGCCCCATGTATCATCAGCCTCAGTCTATTGGGACTTTTTTTTTCTTGTTTAACCAGTGATTGGAGCAACAAAAAAAAAGTCGTTGTAGGCTACAGTACATTTTGTAAAATTTTAACTTACTTCAAACAGGGCTGCCAACTTCTGAGTTCAGCCTGGAGTAAGAATTATTCAGAAATAATTAACAAGCTTGCAAATAAGCATGTTATTTTATCTCAATTTTTCTAAACTAAACTATACAGGAGACGCTATACAGGAACCCTACTGAGTAAAAGTAACAAATGATTTGTATACAAGTACCATTTTTTTATAATAACGTTTTATTTCTTTAGAAATTATAATAAAAAAGAGCAATTATATGAGTACATAGTAAAATCAGGTTCTGCGTGGTGGACAGTAACGAAGTATTTTTAAGTACATTTTTCAAGTATCTGTACTTTACTGGAGTAGTTTTATTTTGAGTAAATTTAAATTTACTACATTCCAAAGCATAAGATCGTACTTTTTACTTCACTACATTTCATAAAACATATCGTTACTCCTTATCAGTGTTGGGGAAAGTTACTTTTAAAAGTAATGCATTACATTTTGCTCATTAGTATGGTTGAATTGGATCATCAAAGGTCAGCAGCAAAGACACTGGTTACTAAAATGGGATTAAATGCATATTTGTATTATTTAACATATTTAATTATTGCAGGTTTGCGTCATATTCTGAGTTGAATTTCACTGCTTTTATTCATTTTGAGGAATACTGAATCTGTTTTTTTTTTTTTTCTTTTTGTTTTTGTGAGTGAAATGATTTAATGCATGTTCACATTTATTCTAAAAGTGAAGTAACATCTTACTCCCGATTTCTCTCAACATGTGAACAGGAGAGCTTTTAATCAATAAATGGGGTGGAAAGTAACTGGGGTTACTTATTTGAAAAAAGTAACTCAGATATTTTCTTATCAATTAAAAAGTAATGCATTACTTTACTAGTGGAAAAAGTAATAATATTATTTAACTAGCGTTACTTAACTATGTTAATGCATTACCCCAACACTGCTTATAATATATCACATGCTCTGAGACGCAGAAGCGGTGTCTGATTCATGAACAGATTCTTTTCAGTGAACCTGTTAACCCTTTAACTGTCACTCCCATTTTCGAACACAGACATAAAAATGCACCATCCAGACTTAAATTTTTATAATTCATGAATGAAAATATTTTGTAATATGATTTTAATGTACATTTTCTGTGGTAATGCAATGTCTGATTTTAAAATGCCTTTCAAAGGATCAATTTTAAGATTTTAAGTTTTGAAGTAATATATAATTTCTTATGATTTCTAAAATGTGATAGGGATAAAGGCAACAAAGAAAGTCTTTTGTGACAAAGGTCAGAACTCCTGTTATGGTGTAGATTTTTTGAAGTTGCACTCTTGACATATACTAATCTATTACTTTGTAACACAAAAATATGGTAAAATATCTATTTAGGAGTCTTAGATCTTTCCAACAATGTATAGTTTGTCATGATTAGATTAGGATTTATTTGTAATATGGTGAAGTAAACTTAGGCGTCCCAGAGAGGGGACGGTGACAGTTAAAGGGTTAAATCAATTCGTGAATCACACCAAATGATTCATTTACAAATTGGAATGATCTGATTGCAGCTGTTCTCGAGTCGACAACTCACTGATTCAAATGATCCATTTAGAGTAAGTTTTCAGTGAACTTAATTCACAAATAAGAACCGAGAAATCTTGTGAGCGTGCACACGACCGATGCTGTGAAAAGTAAGTCATTAAATGTCTAATTTTAGGATTAATTATTGTAACTGAAAATCATATTTAGGTCAAAACTGTCAGTTGTTTGTGAACTAAATCTGTGCACTGTTAAGGGTGATCTATTTAAGCCCACTGAAATGCTTGAATGCAGACACATCAACATCAGTGTCTCTGTTTTAGGTCAATTAAACGAAACAGTAAAATAACACAGATTAAATAAAATAACTCATACACGTTCATATTAAAGGGGTCATCGGATGCTAAGTTCACTTTTACATGTTGTTTGAACATTAATGTGTGTTGGCAGTGTGTGTACAAATCTACCCTATAATGATAAAAATCCATGCAGTGGTTTTTAATTAATATGTTAAAATAATCACACACACAGAGGCCGCTCCCACGACAGTTGATTGACATTAGCATCTTACCTCAGATCAGTTGTAACAGTCCAACCTCCATATTTTGATGCCGGAGCAGGGATGTAAGTTAGACAAGAATTGAGCGATTGAGTTTGTTTGTGAAGGAAATGCACCTCCCGATCTACATATATCCGTCTACGTTCATGCGAATCATTCGTGATCCAGCTTCACTTACAACAGAAGTGAGTATAAGGGTTTTTTTAATGAATCTTTGCGATCGCCTTTCCTAATAATGTGCTAGTTAGCAAGTTTAGTGGCTAAATGCAGCTAAAGTAAACAGGCTCGTCTCTCCACAGAAAGAAGAGAGGGGCGGGGCGAGCAGAGCTCATTTGCATTTAAAGCAGCCTCGACCAGAATGAGATGATTTTTGCAGAGCTGATTTTGGCAAGGTAAAAAAGGTGTTGTTTTACACTACCATTGAGAATTTTTAAATTTAAAATTATAGACTTTTTAATTTATATTATAGACTTTTCATTAATACCCAAAAGAATCATATCAACTTGTGGAAAATGGGCATCCGATGACCCCTTTAACAAAAAAATATCTCTTAACTCCATATAGTGGTTATTTTGGGAAAATCCCAGGTATTTTGAGCAGTAGGATAATAAAAAATATAGGCTAATATAAAAGTAAATTAAGTAGCCTATATAAAATTGCTTAATAAATCTACCTATCAGTACTTTTTTACTTAAGTACATACAAAAATTGAGTAGTTTTATACTTACACTCCAGTAAACTTGATAAAGGAGTACTTTATTTTTACTGGAGTAATATTTTATTATACTTATCTGTACTTTTACTCAAGTACTTGATTTGTGTACTTCGTCCACCACTGCTAAACAGCCAAAACACAGCTAAATCTGCATTCAGGAACGCAGCTCTTGAGGAAACTTCCACTTGTGTAACAGAGCCTTTTGTTGTTTGTGTGACACTGGAGTGGACTGGAGTTTAGCTTGAAGTGAGGTGAAGGAGTTCAGGGTCAATCCCACTTGAGCACGGCGATCCCTCGAAGTAAACAAGCAGGGAGCAACAAGAGCTTAGAGCAGAACTAGGGAGCCAGTAGCCGGCAATCAGTCCACTGCAACCCATAAAACAGCGGCAGCCACCTCATGCTTAGGTCATTACCACATGTAATGTATTTTACAAGTAGTAGTTTTACTACGATTTGAGGTACTCCATGGATTGGAAAGTTATAAAACACAGTTTTATACGTTTGACTCTAAATAATGAATCTGGTCAATCAGCATTTAGTCAGGTATGGTGAGTTAAGGGAGATCCAATTACAAGGTTTGTAAAGTTTAATATCACAGCTGCACAAACTACAGTACACCTGCAGTTCATACTGCAAATAAACACTCCCGCTATAACTCAAATAGCATAACACCCTTTCAGCAAATGAAAATGACCCGTTTAAATGCGATCCTTTGTTTTTAATTAAACACCCATTTCAAACAGGCCATTGTTTTTCTATATACAGTAGGTTTTCCAATAGCCGTGTGATTTAGAGCCTCGGTCGTTGCACGGGAAATGGAACTAAACTTTGGGGAAAGGCTAATGCGGAGCGAAGAATAAAAGATTAATGTTGTCATTAAATTTGAGCTTTGGCTCATTAGCCCTTCGACGCTGATGCATGTAATCCAGTATAGTGCTAATTAAGTCATAATTATTTTGATTGCTTGTTTTTAATTAGTCAGATGAAACAAAGCTAGTCCAAAGTAGCCTGCTGGCTGAATCAGTATTGGTCCATGAATCAATTCTGTGACAGTCTTTCTCACTGAATAAGCCTTGCTTTCTAGACTGACCATAGACAGAGCAACGATGGCAGGAGATAAACAAGCTTGTTTGGAAGTGAGAGAGAAAGATGTTGAGATAAAGCAAATGAGAAAAAGAGAGGAAATGTTTGGATGAGACAGCCACAAGCCAGAACTGGGGATGGTCACATGTTGAAAAGCCCTCATGGGGCGGCCATTTTGAAAGAGCGTGTTTGGATGTCCCTTATTGAAGAGATGCAGGCACACATGTGTGCTTCAGATAAGAGCAAGAGAGAGACTAGGAAGGAGCGAATTTCACGGTCGAGCTCACTATCTCCACATCACTTTGCCACAGCTGTTATCCTCTCATAAAGTGCATAGAGTCATCCGTCATATGTCACAACAGCCTGTGAGAGCTGGAGCCTCCCTCGTTGCGATCTTATGAAAGTCTGTGCGGCTACAGCTTTCCTGTTGGCATCGGGCACACTGGTCAGCTGAGGCAGAGCTGCAGACAATGATGGATTATGGGCCAGGTCAATGCTGTCAGGGGGCTTGAGCTGAGGGGCTTGCAGTGGAAACAAGGTGCTGCGAATGTAAACCTGATAAACATTGGGGTCCAGGACTATTAGTGAAAAAACAGTCGACACAATTTGCATTACAAGTTATATTAACACGATTTCTCTCTCAAATTTGCTTATTTATTGCTTACTATTTAGTAGTGTAGACTAAAATGAATTTATTGCCTGTAATTTAACTGATTCATAACTGTCAAAATAAATTCTCTTATGTGGGACCAATTTATTTATTTATTTTTTCCAGTAACTAAAAGCTTAAAATTAATTAAATTGATAAATTAATTTTACGTACAGTTATTTGAATTATTTAAAGAAAAATGTTAAATTATTAATAAATTATTTATTAAAGAATTAAGTTACCAGCTTTATTTAATTGTATTTAAAATTATTTTTGTAATCTTTTAAAATACTTGAAATATTTTTAAATAATTAAAAAATGTAAATTCATTATTAGATTACAAGAAAATGCGCTTGATGAATCCTAGTTTAGTGAACAATTTTCATTACAAATTACATTAATATGATCTGTATCACAAATTGTTTAAATTAATAAACAAGCAATCGTAGTGCGTAGTGCAATGTGGGACCAAATCTTTTTTACAGTACATCATAGCTTAAAATTGTTTCAATTCATTTTATGTACAGTTATTTTAATTACTTTAACATTTTTAGAATTATTTTAATTATTTTAAAATAAATTATTTATTAATGAATTATCAAGTTACAGATACACAAAAATGCTCTTGATGAATCCTGACTTTAACTAACCGTTTTTAAAATGATTTTTATTTTAAATATTTTAAAATATTTAAAATCTATTCTAATTATTTTCAAATGTTAAATTTTAATAATTATTTAGTTACACAAAACAAAAAATGTGCTTGATGAATCCTGGTTTGTTGAACACAATTACATTACAAATTACATTATGATCTGTATCACAAATTTGTTTAAATTAAAAACATACGAGTAGTGTACAATTCTGCATGTTTACTCTTCATTTTACAGTATTAATTCATTTATTCTAGTATGTTTAAGTTTTATGTTGGTCAAAATACATTTTCTTATGTGGGACCATATTATTACAGAACATTATTTATTTAAATTGATTTGATTTACAATTATTTGAATTATTTAAAAATGTTACAATTATTTTAAATGAATTAGTACAATTTTAAAATGAATTTTAAAATGAATTATTTATTAATTAATTATTAAGTTACACAAAAATGCACTTGATGAATCCTGGCTTTAACTGTATTTAAAATTATTTTTGTTATTGTAAATACTTTAAAAAAAATTTAAATATTTTACATTTATTTTAATTATTTTTATATGTAAATTTTATTAATTAGTAAGTTACACAAAACAAAACAAATGTGCTTGATGAATCCTGGTTTAGTGAACACAAATTTTATTAAAAATTTACATTAACATGATGTGTATCGCAAATTTGTTAAAATTATAAAACATACAAATATAGTACATGTTTACTTTTCAATTTGCAGTATCTACACAACTTAAAATGATTTAAATTAATATTATTTTAAATAATTTTAAAAACATGAATTGCACAAAGAATAAACGTTTTTAATGAATTCCGGGTTAGGGCATATTTTCTTCTTTCTAAAAAAAAAGCTACAAAATAAAAATTAAACTTTTTAAATATTGTATGTTTATCAAAGTACCATCGTGTGAACAAGCAATGTTACTGTATCAACATAATGATACCGCTACAGTACTAGAGGGACATACAAAACTGTGTCAGAATTACACATTTAATAACCGAAATCCAAAACCCTTATTAAAATGGTTTTTCAAGGACCATAAAAAACCCCTCTCTCAATAAATCTGGCTGTGCACATCAGGCACGTGCATGTGTGTGTGTGTGTGTGTGTGTGTGTGTATGAGCAGTTGTGTGATGAACACCTGCTGTCACTGTAGACACAGCTTTCTGTACTGGATTAAATACGCAGGCTGACAAACTGCTATAAGACCACTTTCTGTCCCTCTCTGCGGGAGAGACAGAGTGTGATGGGGTGGTCAGTCAAACCACCTGTTAGTGTCCTAGAAATCACTGCTACTACACCAGTTAGCCGTCCACTTTCCCTTCAAGCAGTTCACACAAACACGGTCAGCAGTCACATTGTCCCCGACTGTGCAAAACACACTCACATGCACACAAATCACCACCTGTCTGTGAAAACAGCACCATATAAACCTGTGTGTACATTTGTGAAGGGTTGCAAGGGACTAATAAAACTGAAGGATCACGTCACACATTGTTTTGTCCAGAAACCAGCAATTTTCAAAGACCTTCAGAATAGCTCTTAGTCGGTAAGCTCTAATTTGAATGTGACTGCGGTGGTCAGGTGGTCATATTTGCAGTAAGTGGCAGGGTGTTTGTTTGTGAGTGTATGACATTTTTTAAAAGCAGGGCTAAAGCTGAACAGGCTCTCACACTTGCAGTAATGTGAATATAAGAGCAT
Source organism: Labeo rohita (assembly GCF_022985175.1). Classification (NCBI taxonomy): domain Eukaryota; kingdom Metazoa; phylum Chordata; class Actinopteri; order Cypriniformes; family Cyprinidae; genus Labeo; species Labeo rohita. Next base: position 21,067,975 of record NC_066887.1, read on the forward strand.
CATATAATCCAGCTTAGTCAACTGCTGACTTACATAATATGTTTTTGAGTCCCCTTTTATTTTCACTTCTCCTGGTTTTAGTCTCCTCTCTCATCCTAGCTCTTTTTCTTATTAATCTTTTGTATTTCTTTCATCTGTCAACATAATTGGTATGACTGTTTCACATGTTCAAAAGTAATATTTTTTTAAAGTAATTAACACTTTTATTGAGCAAGGGTGCATTGAATGAATCTAAAGTGACAGTAAAGACATCTTGCAAATCTTACAAAAGATTTCCATTTCAAATAAATGCTGTTCTTTTTAACTTTAAATCAAAGAATCCTTAAAGGAAAAGTTCACTTCCAGAACAAAAATGTTACAGATAATCTAGTCACCCTCCTTGTCATCCAAGATGTTCATGTCTTTCTTTCTTCAGACGTAAGAAATTATGTTTTTTTGAGGAAAACATTTCTTTTTTGTGGTGCCTGTGACTTTGAACTTCCAAAATGCAGCTTCAAAGGGCTCTAAACGATCCCAGCCGAGGAAGAAGGGTCTTATCTAAAAAATGTACAATTTTAAACACTTTTTAACCTCAAATGCTCGTCTAGCTCTGCGTGAATTCTGTGTATTCCGGTGTATTCAGTACAGTTAGGGTATGTCGAAAAACTCCCATCTCATTTTCTTCTCCAACTTCAAAATCGTCCTACATCACTGCCGGTGAGTAAATCATCTGTAAATTTTTGTTCTGGACGTGAACTTCTCTTTTAAGGAAAGAATCCTGAGAAAAAAAAAGTTTCACAGTTTTGACAACATTGATAATAATAAGAAATGTTTCTTGAGCAGCAAATCAACATATTAAGAATGATTTCTGAAGGATCATGTGACACTAAAGGCTGGAGTAATGACAATGAAAATTTAGCTTTGCATCACAGCAATAAATTCTATTTTAAAATATATAAAATTAAAAAATAGTTCATTTAAATTGTAATAGTATTTCACACTATTACTGTTTTTACCGTATTTTTAATTAAATGAATGCAGGCTTAATTACCATAAGAAACTTCTTTGAGAAACATTAAAAACAATTACAGAGCAGTACAGTGTAATATTACTAAAGATTCGATATAGGCAAATAAAACAATGACTAATAATAATAATAGTTATTATTATTGATTTGGGGGGGGTCATTCACCATTTTGTTTTTAATCATTTAAGTTATCACTCTATATTAACATTTTTAAACTGTATTGGACATTTGTTTGTTTTTATATAATTGTGCCTTCAGCCAATTTTAGTTTAATTTGGCATTCTTGACATCTCTTGTGAGGTTATGAATCTACAGCGTTTTCACTGGTAACAGAACTATTTGCTACAGTTTGCTATATAAAGATCATTGTAAAAGTGTTTCATCCTCTCCTGACACAAATGTAACAAAACATAAGATCATAAATCAAAATGATATGAATATGTTTATCAAGTGAATGTGTTTAATTGTTCACTTCCTGAAAGAATGATTTATGCTAATAATGACAAAATTATTTGACCGTGTCGCACTGCAACATCTAAAGTCTGTCCACACTAGACGTGAAAAATCAAGGGTTGCAAATCATTTGAATGTCAGCATACTGTAATGCTAAATGAACAGAGAGAGACAGAATCTTAATTATATTTGTTCAGTTTTAAGTAACATAGGGACATGTGATTTTTCCTAAATGTTTCTCTTGCATTTTGAAATTTATGAAGGAAAAGCGTGCCTCAGTTTCAGCTTCACCTTGCGGTGACTATAAATTCATTCTTGCATTTAGACTCAAGTTTGTTCATGTCTGGTTTTTTTTTCTATGGCTAGACTGTGGTCACTGAGCCAGTACTGGGTGAGGATCTGTCCTTGCCTCATACAGTTTAAACATTAATCACACAGATTAATCTGTATTTGAGTTAACTGCTCAGTATGTTTGTGTGAGAGAGCAAGAATATGTCAGATAAGAGAAACAAAAAGAGCATCCTAGACTAAACACTAGTATTAATAAAAAAGAAATCCCTTTAGATTAGATGCATTCTCGGTATGTGATAATCTGTCCAGTTCCTGAGAAGCCTTTTTAATTCTTTTGAGAGTGTGACTCTAATGATACACACAGACACTGCGGCTGGATCCCTAAAGACTGGATGTGAGTGGAGAATAAATTACAGGAAATCATTCAGTGACATCAGTGTGGGAATTCGTGGAACTAAAGACAATTTCACCTCAATAACATTTGAGCATAAAAATACATCAGACTCATGAAACATAGTGGTAACTTATATAATGAAAGTCAATGATGTCCGACGTTGTTTTGGTTCCCAACTGATTGTATGTACAGATGTTGCTTTTCAGAATATCTTATATTTTACAGAAAAAAGAAATTCATACGGGTTTGGAACAACGTTAAAGTGAGCAAAACAATGACAGAATTTTATTTTTGGAGTGAACTATGTCTTCGATCATACATGCAATGTATCATCTAATTTTAATCATAAATTTAATCAAAACGTAATTAAAAAATCTCAAATACCTATTTTTGCATGTACATTATAATGTTGTCATGCATTCATTTAGCAATTTAATTTCTTTTTTATTATATTTTACTTATTTAATTGTTTGTATATCTGCAATTTATTGATTATTATATAATGTGATAAATAATGAATAATATTTTTAACATTTAGTTTTTTATTAAATTAGTTATTGTATATTAATAAGTGAAACATTCTATCCAACATATTTCTTTACAGTTATAAATTGTATTGTGTTTTTATCTTGCAGTTTAAATCTAATTTATCAAATTTGTAATTAAATATCCATTTTTATCATACAACATTATGATGTTGTCATACCTACATTCACATAGTTGTTAATTTTATATTAGTTATATTATGAAACATAATATAAACAATTATCAGATTTAATACTGGTGCTATTTGCAGCACAATTAATCTTTGCTTGCAACCATCAATGTACTACAGTAACCTACCATGTGTTTCACATACACAAAGATATATATTCAACCATTTACCTTTAACACACACACATTCAGGTAAAATGAAAGTAAAATGAATCCACCCACACATGAAACATTGTCTGCCGCAGCCTCAGATGAGAGGATTTTATTCTTGTGCAAAAAGAACTATTATGTAAATCCAAAGCAATTACAGTTATTCTTTATCAAAATTGCAATAATACGACGCATTATGCAGTTCTGATTTTCGGGGCACTTCAGGTGATTCCATAATGCGACATTCAGTCGCTGACATTTAATTGTACAGGTTTGATTTTCTATCCAGTGGGGCCGAGTGGTGCCTATCCAGGGGTGAGTGGAGTCACCAAGCTCCCTCTTCATTAAAAAGTGCTTCGTTCTGAGAGAATGGATAAAGATGAATTAAAGGACAAAAACACGGATGAAAGAGAGTTAGAGAGATATGACAAAGGCAGACAGCGGGGATAAGAGAATAAGAAAGGAATCGCAAAGAACAATATGAAGAACTTCACTCTAATACCAGTGTGTATTCGTCTAATACCAAGGTGCATCGGGGCAAAACAGAGAGAGGGAGCAATAAAGGTCTGCCTGTCCCCTTTAGAGTTAAGAAAGTGTGGTTTTGGTATATGAAATCCCAAGAATCCTTGAGGTTTGACTTTGAACCTATTTTTCAGACTGGTAAGTCCGTTGTTGTGGTCTGTGATTGTGTATGCAGGGATTTTCTATTTACTTATTATACAATACAGTCCTTTTAATCTCTTTTCCTTTGTATTTTTGGTAGAAAGTGACAGGAAATTACTCTAGAAAGAGACTGGAATGAGATCATGACACATCACAGTCTAGACTTAACCTTTTGTCATCCAACTGAGCACCATGACTCAACATTTTGACAAATTTTGTATTACGGTTTAAAATTATAATTGTGTACTTCATTTAAATAGTTGTGTTATACAGTAGTCAACATTTGAAGTGGATCAAAACCTTTCATCAAAGTTGCTCTAAAACCAAAACAATACCCATTCTTGTCTTAGGACAACTTTGATGAATTTTTGATCCACTTCAATGTAAAAAAAAATAAATTAAAAAAAACCTAGAAATACGAAAGTTCACCCAAAAAATGAAAATGACCATGATTTACTCACCCTCAAGCCAGCTGTATATGACTTTCTTCTTTCAAACAAACACAATGAGAGAAACTAAGTATGTAAATAATTAAATTAGCATGATAAAATCATGTAACGGCAATACATCACAACAATCACAACACATTTCGTTTTTCGGAAGGCCTTCATCAAACCCTGAACTAATCGAGCCATTTGTGCCAGGCTGGGGAGAAAGGTATTGTAATAATGTCGGTTATGTGAAAAATAATGCGTTTTTCAAACCACCAAGCATGAGAGCATGTTCTAGTACACCCCGAAAACAAAATCAAGACTTTGTAAAAGAGCATAATAGGACCCCTTTAATTCAAATGTCCACATAATATTTAATATTGGGCCATTTCTTTATGATAGAAAAGCTACAGCCACTGTAATTTCCTGAATATGTGGACATTAAAAACGTATAAACTTATTTTAAAATCATGATGAACAGTTAGCATATTTAGAAAGATAATGATGTATTTTCCTGTGTTTGCGTAGGTTTATAAATGATTTACCTTACAAATCTGGTGAAATGGCACATGTTGCATTCCCAGATAAATGTTATAATAAACCCAAACTCGCAACAACATGCAAAGATGGAGTTCGAGCTCCACATGTAAATGATAACAGTTTGTGTAGCAGCATTTACTGTGAACGGAGCCACTCTGACACGCACATACCTACATATGTATGTAAATAATTAAAGCGCATATATTAAACCTGCATCACATATTTATTTAATTGAATCGTAGCATTTGTGAATTCTTAATAGCATCATGATTAACTATTATTTTTTTATTTTTAAATGTTTAATTTGTGGAATGCGCCACTTCCTGTATTTTGCAGATTACTCGACACGGGCAAAATGCAGTAGAGGATTTAAAATCAAATACTCAAATAGAATCAAGGAATCGTTGCAGCTTTACCTTTGTCCTACATCATCCGCTGGAACACCACTCTCTCGGGAACACACGTATGACAGTTAGCGGAAACTACATAAAGTGGAAGCTACACTGTAAAAAACTATTTGTTGAGTCAACTTAAAATAATTTGTAACCTGGCTGCCTTAAAATTTTAAATTCAGTCAATTCAAAAAAAAGTTTATTCAACTTGAAATGTTAAATTATACTAAGTGACAATTTAGATATTTGAGTTGAATCAACTTAAAATTTTAAGGCATTTGGGTTACTTACCCATCTGTTAAGTTTAGCAAACACAAATATCTAAGTTGTTACTTAGTACAACTTAACATTTCAAGTTGACTAAACTTATTTTAGTTGACTGTACTTAAAATTTGAAGGCAGCAGGGTAACCAATTATTTTAAGCTGACTCAACAAATTGTGGTTTTTGTTTTTTACAGTGTACTAAATTATGGTTTCTAACACAAACACATTGATTTACTTCAGAAGCCTTTATTAACCCCTTTATTATGATGGATGGATGCACTTATTTGGCCTTTAAAATCCTAACCCCCATTCACTGCCATTAAAAAGCTTGGAAGAGCCAGGACGTTTTTCATTTTTCCAATTGTATTCATCTGACAGAAGAAAGCCACATACACCTAGGATGGCTTGAGGGTGAGTAAATCATGGGGTAATTTTCATTTTTGTGTGAACTATCCCTTTAAGTCTTTTTATAGTTATGAGAACTGCAAAAAAATAGGGAACAAATAAGTCTTATTGCATAAGTTGTAGTTGTGTTCCTAGTACAGTATTATATATTTCGAGAGTGATTATCTGGTATAAGGCAATTGCGTGGGCTGCGCAGAATTTAATATATTTAATAGCTGACCTTATAATCTGTTACATTTGAACAGAGGTGTTACACAACCACTGGTCTTTTTAAAATCGTATTTTTCACAGTTTATTCCTGATTTTTACATCATTGTCATGTAGAGATTAGAGTTTATATCTTGTTAGTTATTCATCACACAAGCACTTCACTGTAGTACACAAATGGATATGCCACTGATATCATAAATGTTAAATGTACTAGGCAACAAAATGTTCGCCTAGAATGATTTCTCTTCCTAATCTGGATGTGAAATGTTAAATAAAACTAGTCAAAGGTCAGATTTTGCCATTTGCGCTTATAAGACACTCACGGGCATGCAGAATTGCGCCTAGTAAAATTCAAGTGTCTGTTTGTAGCAACCCATAAAAAGACACTTGGCCATTAGCACCAAATTATGCAGCAAGAAAGTGCTGGGCAACACGGCCCCTCCTCGCCATTCCAGCGGAACATCTGAGGCCAGTGGAACAGGAAACGCATTAAGGAAACCAAAACTAAATCCTGCTGTTTGTGCACGTTTTTCTCTGGCTCTCTTAGACTATACATAGCACATCTATGTAAAGTCATTAGAGTAAAGTCTGCCTGGGACCCTAGGAGCTGATGGAAGCCTTTCTTGGGGTTTTACAACATCTGGGGGTCTCATTTCCTCAAATGTGCACATAAACAGTCAGCGCAGTTGGCTTTCAAGTGGCTTAAGTGGTGACATCACTGTCAGGATATAAAACACTTAGTGACTTCAGAGCGTAGGAGGGATTGTCGTGGGATTTTGTGATATTAAGTTTGACATTGGTTAGATGTTATTTTGTCAGTCTAAGATGATCATCTGCACTCCAGTGATAGTGTCAGTGTTGCACATTCAAATGAAAGCGACTATAAATTGAGAAATTTGGCCTGGTTAGATCTACTAAAAGACAGTAGGAAATATATAATGATATAATATAGTAGTATTTATTGAATAATAATAATAATAATAATAATAATAATAATTATTATTATTATTATTATCATTATTATTATTATTATTAACAACAACAGCCATCATAAAAGTTGCTAGGCAATTCAGTCAAAAGTACAAAGGCAGCACTCATTAAGGCAGCAGACATACAGCATACAGCATAAATTTACATCAAATATAACATGATGAGATTTTAACCTCAGCCAAAACTATTTGCTCTGGAACAAATAATAACTCTAAAAAATGCTGGGGTAAAAACATCCCAACTTGGGTTATTTGGCAACCCAGTGCTGGGTAAATACTGGATGGAACAAATGCTGGGTTATTTTGACCCAGCAAGTTGGGTTAAATGGGTTTTAGCTGGTCTTAGCAGGCCAGCAGGCTGGTTTTAGAGGCTTTTGGCCACTTCCTTAGCTGGTCAGACTGGGAGACCAGCTGGAACAACCTGCTAGAACGTCCAGCTAAATCCAGCTACTTTCAACTTAAACCAGCTAAGACCAGCCAATCATCTTAGGCTGGTTTTAGCCTGGGGGTTTTTCAGCAGGGACGAAGGGTTGTTTTAAGTCAACTATTGTTTAAATATTATATTCCTGTCTTAAAATGAGCTGGAAATTAATATATTTTATATCACACACACAGAATTATAGAGACAACAGCACATAATCAAAAGATGATTTATTATTAAGAACATTTATTATTAAGCAAGAACACCCATGGCAAAAAATGGCTTTGGTGAATACAGCATAGTTTACAATATTACATACTGTTAAACTCATTTTAAAAGCATTTTAGAAAATAAAGATGTATTTTGAAGGTAGCATTTTTAATTTAAGTGTATTCAACCGTTCTCTGTAATCACTTCTTCCCGAAATCGTGCTAATTCTCGTGCCGACATGTTGCCGGGGGAAGTACGAACCTCAGACCACCGCCACGCATTTCACTTGTAGCTGAAAGATGCTGTGACTCAATAACCTGCCCAAACAGTACTGAGATTATAAAATATATTTCAACATAAAATTAAATTACATTAAAATCAGTACTATTACGAATGAAATCAGTTTATGTTATGTAAGACTAAAGGTGTTTCCAACAAATGAACGACTGCTGCTGACGCAGCTGACTGATATCTTGTCCTTGTATGTTGCGTTGCATAAAATAATATAATTTAAAGCACAGTAAAGACTTTAGAAATTAAATGTATACAAACCTTTATTTCGCTGAAGTGCACAGTGGCGCTGAAAAAGCTCTTTCCTGTAGAGGACGCAAAAAGCCAGCTCTCTGACTGTAACTCAACAGCTGGTTTGTTTCGTCAGAGACAGGCTCAACCCAGTGGTTGGGCAAAAACAACAACCCAGCATTAAAAATGACCCAAGAGCAGAAAAACTACCCAGCACCTGGGCAAAAATAGTAAAAATAACCCAATAAATGACCCAACAGGCTGAACCCAGCATTTCTTAGAGTGTAGATTAATGAGACTGATGCTGGGGTAAAAACATCCCAAGTTGGGTTATTTGGCAACCCAGTGCTGGGTAAATATTGGATGGAACAAATGCTGGGTTATTTTGACCCAGTAAGTTATGTTAAATGGGTTTTAGCTGGTCATAGCGGGTCATAAGGCTGGTATTAGAGGGGTTTTGGCCACTTCCTTAGCTGGTCAGACTGTGAGACCAGCTGGAACAACCAGCTAAAACTAGCCTGACTAGCTTAAACCAGCTAAGACCAGCCAACCAGCATTAAAAATGACCCAAGAGCAGAAAAACTACCCAGCACCTGGGCAAAAATAGTAAAAAATAACCCAATAAATGACCCAAACAGCCTGAACCCAGCATTTTTTAGAGTGTAGATTAATGAGACTGATGCTGGGGTAAAAACATCCCAACTTGGGTTATTTGGCAACCCAGTGCTGGGTAAATATTGGATGGAACAAATGCTGGGTTATTTCTGGGTTAAATGGGTTTTAGCTGGTCATTGCGGGTCATCAGGCTGGTTTTAGAGGAGTTTTGGCCACTTCCTTAGCTGGTCAGACTGTGAGACCAGCTGGAACAACCAGCTAGAACAACCACCTAAAACTAGCCTGACCAGCTAAAACCAGCTACTTTCAGATTAAATCAGCTAAGACCAGCCAACCAGCATTAAAAATGACCCAAGAGCAGAAAAACTACCCAGCACCTGGGCAAAAACTGTAAAAATAACCCAATAAATGACCCAACAGGCTGAACCCAGCATTTTTTAGAGTGTAGATTAATGAGACAAAAGACTGCCTGTGAGATTTACTCAAAACTAACTGCATCTCATGTTTAACCACTATCAGAGCCAGTGGCAAATTCCAGAAGAACTGGCTGAGGTAAGGCTGCTCTCGGCGGGTTCATGAGCACTTAAAGGCCACTGACGCCCTGGAACTCACATCTCCGAAAACATCTAACGAAATTTTCAAAAAAGACATTTTCTGTATAAACCAACCACATTTTTTAAGTCTAAACAACTACATTCTCACCTTTAAAAACTCTTTAAACTACATTACGTGATGCAAAAACTGTATTATATATATAAATCTGCACTGACAAAACAGAAAAGCTGTTGTTATATATATGGATGTTACATTGAGGCACAAACACACAGCTGATATTGCTTTTCAGTTTCAATAATATAATGTACAAATATTAATGTTGCTTTTATTGTGTAAACACTCTGACTCTTTCTGAGGTAATGAAAAATTCAGATTCATCTCGAGGTAAAGGCTGATATCTAATGTTCACAAACAGGTTCAATATTAAACTCCAAAGGCATCAAAGACATCCAACAACGTTCTTTAAAAGCAATATGCCATGTATGCGTTAACATATCAGCATGAGACGTATAAGGTGTTGATGCATTTTTGATTATGCTCAAAAGTGCGAAAAGCTTTCACGAAGAAAGGCAGGGAAAATACAAAGCAACCTGGTGCATTATTCACTTCGCCGGTGGGAAACAAGATTGAGGAGATACCCGACGCTCTCAGAGGATTCCTGAAGAGAAGAGTGTTTTCTCACCTCTTTCAAAACAACTTCCGTCGTCTTAGATATTATGTACTGAATATCATTTTATGTGTAGAAAGGTGGGGCTTTTGAGAAAATCACCTTGATACACAATTCCTCAGCTACATAAGACTTACATAAAGGGCATTCGTAAGTGATACTATACATTTAGTTATTTTTATTTTAATTCATTTCATTTTTCTTTAAAAAACATTTAAATGTTTAAAACATTTTTACTGCCTATTCTTTATGTTTTTGATGAAACTGACAATAGAAGTGACGGCTGTTGGATTTCAAAACTGTGAACAATAGCAAGTTGCAATATAAGTTTAATCCATACAGGAAGAGGAACAATGTAAGTGCTACACCTGAGATGATCTCATCAACGACTGACGTAAAGCTGTGAAACACGTTTTCGACTTACAGAAACACTGATTATCCTCTGAGGTCCCACATTCTTCAAACGGCTCTTTGTGATTACACACACATCAGAGACGTGTCTGCACTTGTTAGAATGAGTGTAAATGTGACATTCTGAAATGGTGATTAGACGTCGTCTACTGCACTAACATTAAAATGAAATGTATGGAGAAGAGCGAACATTTTACAAAGAGAGATGCTGATTGGATGAGGTCCAAATTAAAGTCTAAGCACGTTGAAAGGCAGGTCATTTATTTAGATAGTGAAGAAAATCAAGAGTAGAGACAGATAAGCAAATCCATCCTCAAGGTTTTCAGTGTCATTTGAAGGAAAGGTACATGAGAACTAGATGGCCCAGCGGCATTTCAATAGCTTAAAAAAAAAAAAAAAAAATGTACTTAACATTTCAGGAATGGTTGAATACTTTGTGACTTTTCATAATCTTATAAGAACTGACTATAAACATAATTTCGACTTGATAACACACATCAAACTTCCTGCATGAAAATTGTTACATTACTTCTGTTTGGGGTTTCAGAAACCCTAGGCACAAAACATGAATAAATGCAATATATTTTTACGTGCTACGATTTCCTGATTGCCTATACGCACTGCAGAAGTACATTCTTACTAGTTATTTACATAGATTTATAATATTGTATTGTTTCTTTTACACAGGAACATAAAAAAAGTACTCCATTAAAATAACATTAATTTATTGTTTACTTATTTGTATTTATAGAATATTTATTTACATGTTAAAATAATAATAATGATAAAGAATTTTCTTCTGCTCACCAAGGCTGCATTTATTTGATACAAAATACAACAAGAGCAGTAATATTGTGAAATAATTTTCTTTAATTTATTCCTGTGATCAAAGCTAAATTTTCAGCATCATTACTCCAGTCTTCAGTGTCACATGATCCTTCAGAAATCATTCTAATGCCGATTTTCTGTTTGAGAAACTTTTATTATTATCATTATTACTATCAATATTTAAAACAATTGACTTTTTTTTCAGGATTCTTTGATAAATAGAAAGATCCAAAGATCAGCATTTATCTGAGATTAAAAAGCTTTTGTAACAATACAAAAATACTGTATACCATCCAAAAACTTAAAGTATATATTTATTTATTTACTTTTTGGGGCAATAAATTATAGAAACAGATTAAATGTTACAAAAGATTTCTATTTCAGATAAATGCTGTTCTTCTCGACATTCTATTTATCAAAGAAAACTGAAAAAAAAAAAATCTACTCAGCTGTTTTCAGCCTAATAATAATAATAATAATAAATGTTTTTTGAGCAGCAAATCAGAATATTAGAATGATTTCTGAAAGGGTGATTGGAGTAATGGTGCTAAAAAAAAAAATCAGCTTTGAAATCACAATAATAAATTACATTTCATTTTAAAATATATTCAAATAGAAAAAAATAAATATAGGCTTGGTGAGCAGAAGAGACTTCTTATATATTATTATATATAATATATATTATATTATATAATAAATTTTTCACATTGTTTTACAAGTAGAAAAAAAAATAGCTACTCAAAACAAAACAAAAAAAAATCATTTATTATTTATTATTTACTTATTTTATATTTTATTTATTTATTTTTCTCATTTATTTTTTATTCAATTATTCTTTTAAAAAATTGTTTATCCCTAAAAGTGGCAGCTATAGTAAGCCAACACTAGAATTAAATTTTTGAATACATTTTAACCAGAAAACTTTTCCGGATAAATCATTCATGGCTGTGCCATCCGTGCTTCTGTCACAACAGGATCCAGACCCCTTCAATTGCCTCACGAAGCCACACAATAACGGCCGAGTTTGAAGGAGGGAAAAATCATTGGGGCTGGATTTTATCTAGTCTGAAAACACTTTAAGACAGCTTTCGCTCCACATGCTGTCCGCACCAGAAAAGACGCTGATCCCTGCTGTTATTGATGCACAGTTCTGTGACCTGTTTTTTTTCCCACTAGCATTATCCACGCAAATGATCACAGCTACCTGCGGCTCGAGGTTAAAGGACAATATATGTTGCAATCGCAACCAGACAAATCAATGCGGCAGACTGAAACAGACCTGATAGTTAACAGACAGTGTGTTGCTTAAGCCTGAGGCTACTGACAGCAGTGGCTGGAATTATGCCTATTAAATTACAAACACAAGCCACCAACAATATCAGCCAAAAAATGTGATAAGGTGTTAAAGTAGAAATATGCATGAATGAATAATTCACAAATAAGAGGGGAATCAAACCACATTTTACAACCTGAACTAAAAAAAAACACACACACAACAACAAGAGTCAATTAACAAACAACAAACCAATATATATTTAATTTTAGGATCATGATTATATCTGGTTTTCCAGAGGTACATATTTAATGTTGCATAAACACACAGCATGCCAATCGAAAAAGTTAAAAGGAATGCAATGAAGAGAGGAGCCTGATAGGGTGCGTGGACTCTGAAAATTGCCCACAGGCTCACTTTGTTGAGATAACAGAATGCTGTCACCGGGGGCAACGACGGCCACGGAAGTCGTATTACAGTGTTCATTGTGAGTGAGGTGTTTGCATGTGCGCATGGCGAATTCCCGGTTCCCCTGCTCACCAGCAATCTGTGCCACAGGCATCAAAGACGCGCTGGTAACCAGATGAGACCATCGTGCTTAGTTAAATCAAGGCACGATTCATATTGCAGACAGCAGTGCAGAAGATGCTGTGCGTCTGAAGAGGACGCGCGATACACAATCAAAGTACACTTTAAAGGGATATCAAATCTCAAATGAAAACACCCGAACTGATTTCTCCACCCTTACCTCTCAGACAGCAGGTGAAGGAACAAAGATGCATCTGTGTGGAATCAGCTTTGTTATGTTGGCCAGTCAAATTGTACCGGATTGGTGAGGACTTACCCATATTTAGATTGAGAACCGGAAATTGAGTGTGGATTTACGCGGTTATGGCTACTGGAATTAGTTCACCTGTTTTAGTGATGTTCACCTCATGGGGCTGTCAGAAGTGATGCAAAACGTTCGTTCATGGGGCTTGCCATAAAATAAGATTAAATTAAATTTGCTACCTATCTGATAGTGTTTTATTAATATGGTCATGGCCCTGGTTTCACAGACAGGGTTCAGACTAAGCCAGGATTAGGACATTTCAATTCAACAAGTTCAATTAGGACGTAAGTAATTTTTATAAACATGCCTTGGAAAAAAAAACATTACTGGTGTTCATCTTGAGACAAAACAAAGGCACTGATATATTTTAAGATTCATTTGAAAAAGCTCAGACTTACATTTTAGGGGCTGTTTACACAAAAAAAAAAAACATTTTTTCAGCCAAAAAAAAAATGGAAACTTTTTTTTTGAAAAAGCTCAGACTTACATTTTAGGGGCTGCGTTTTGTCTTTTTCTTTTTGTTTACATGACAACAGGGTTTTAGGGACTGAAATGCATAATTTTTAAAATGGGTTTTAAAGTGCAAGTTTTTGAAAACGCCACCTTTAATGTTTCTGTGTAAACACCTAATACAGGAATTTTTGATAATATTGACATCATGCATGGGCGTAGTACGTGTTAGGTATGTATACATGTGCAGTACGTGTTGATTTTAAAGGGGTCATCGGGTGCCCATTTTCCACAGGTTAATATGATTCTTTATGGTCTTAATGAAAAGTCTATAATATACTTTGGTTAAAAATTCTCAATGGTTGTGTAAAACAACACCCTTTTTACTTTGCCAAAATCAGCTCTGCAAAAATCATCTCATTCTGAGGGGACTGTTCCTTTAAATGCAAATGAGCTCTGCTCGCCCCGCCCCTCTCTTCTCTCTGTGGAGTGACAAGCCTGTTTACTTTAGCCGCATTTAACTTGCTAACTAGCACATTATTAGGAAAGGCGATTGTAAAAATTAATAAAAATTCTTATACTCACTTCTGCTGTAAGTGAAGCTGGATCACGAATGACTCGCGTGAACAGATGGATATGTAGATCGGGAGCCACATTCCCTTCACAAACAAACGTAATCCAGTGCATCTTCAGCGGCTCAGATGTCGGGAGTAAATGACGACCACTATGTTCATTATTACATCCAGCAACACAACAACTCAATCACTCAGTCAAGATATTCTTGTCTAACTTATACGCAAATCATTTTGAAAGAGTTGTCATGTGTACGTGAAACTTTTTAAAAACGCAAGGGAAAAACTTTTCTGACATTGTCATTTTCTCAGAATATATATTTATACATAGTCATTTCTCAATGATTTCGAAATGATTTGTTCGATCAGTTCAGAGCGTAAAGCCCTCGCTTCCATAAGCCTACTCTGCTCTGATTGGTCAGCTGGCCAAGTCTGTTGTGATTGATATAGAGAGGAGTACTCCGGCATGTTACAGAGCGCTACCATCTGTGTTGCCAAGTCTGCAGTTGTCCGCGGTTGAAGCAACCCCAATAATGTCATATTTAGCCTCTAAAATGCGAATTTGCCAGGGGAACCCCGACAAAAACGTGTACGGAACGGAACGCGGAGGGCTAGTTTTAAGTAGCAATTGGGCGGATTTTGTTGTGAAATGTCAAACGCTCGTCTTGTCTTACTCTGCCTGGACTACCTGAAAAAATAAGCAGTATTCTCTGCTTTCAAATGCTGGGGGCGTGTCCACTATCTGCGCTGAAACCACGCCCACTAACTGGAAAGCTGACACCTCTCTGTCAAATACCGCTACAACATGAATGGATGAAGGAGCTGTTTTGTAAATTATTGCAACCAGGTAATATGCGTTTACTTGAAGGCATAGCTAGCTAGCAAACTATACACTGTAAAAAACAATTTCAGAGTCAACTTAAAATAATTTGTAACCTGGCTGCCTCAAAATTTTAAGTTCAGTCAACTCAAAAAAAGTTTATTCAACTTGAAATGTTGAATTATACTAAGTGACAACTTTGATATTTGAGTTGAATCAACTTAAAATTTTAGAGCAGCTGGGTTACTTACCAATCAGTTAAGTTTAGCAAACACAAATATCTAAGTTGTTACTTAGTACAACTTAACATTTCAAGTTGAATAAACTTATTTTAGTTGACTGAACTTAAAATTTGAAGGCAGCAGGGTAACAAATTATTTTAAGCTGACTCAACAAATTGTGTTTTTTATTTTTTACAGTGTAGGCTATATTAACTAATAGCAATGACAGTAACTCGCAATTGAGCGGTGCACACTTCAGGACTTTATTTGTCTGATATAATGTATAAAATCTTACAGAATCACCTTTTTAAAATGGAAGAGGCAGCCATTTTGTTGGATGATCTTTCCACAGAGAATGGGAAAGAAAAAAGAAAGATCAGTTTGCCCCAAAAAGAAGAGCTATGGGTTGGATAACATCTTCCCTTATCCTTTATTCTCACTCAGAATTGCTTAAGTGGTTTATTGTAACCAACATGGCAACACCGTCCATCCAACCACTTTCTCTGTCTCTCAGTTTTTGTGTTTGCCAAAAGGGCCACACACCAGAAGCAGGTTTGATTAGACTGGAGTGGTGTGAATGTCTGAAGGACGGTCTCAGGAATGCTTTTGAAGAGGAGAGGAATGCATGAAGAGAGGCTGTTGTGAGAGAAGGGCTGAAGTTCCTAAAGCCCTTTGAGAATTATGACCACAGGGTGTTTTGCCTGGTCTTGTGTTTAGCTAGCATATACTGCATATACTGCAGCTTTATGCTCAGACACTGCAATCCATAAGACGATGTGTAATCTTCCAGTCATTTTTTATCAATACGATACAGCAGATAAGTGGATTTTCATATCTGTCCTTGTATAAACACTTGAATGGCCAAATTATAGTATTAGAAAAAGAACATTGTCATCATTAACTGAGAGGCACAGAAGAGAATAAAGCCACCAGACATCTTACAACAGCAAATATGACAAATTACTGTAAATATACTCTTGAAAAGCCCTGAAAATAAGAATCGAAGACACCAAGGAGCAAATCTCCAGCTGATTGCTTAATTTGTCAGCGTATCTGACATGAAAATAAAACGGATGAGAGAGTTAAAGCTAGTTTCTGTCAGCAGTCATTGATTTGTGGTGACAGAATATAAGAGATCAAGCTGTGCATGGGTTTGATTGTGGAGATCTTCTTTCACAGATTGAGGTTTTGTGCTGTTTTTTTTTTTGTCTGTTTCCAGACAATTCCATGTAAAGAACCCATTTATTATTTAATGTTTGCCCTTGGGGTGCACTTATAATGTTTAAATAATTTTGCTGCTAATTATTTTTAAGTGCTTCATCCTAGTTTTCCTCTTAAAACCTCAGTGTGACTAAATTGACCATTTTTCTGAACACGCAGGTGTATAATGAGCAATCATGTGCTGATGCATTCATACTATATACATTGTATTTTTCATATTTCAAATTCATTTTAATTTTTAGATTGATTAAATCTGATTAAAAGTGAAAATGTAAACAAAAATAAAAGCAGTTAAATGTGTTATAATTAAAATATGAATGAATGAATTGATTAATTAATATGACGGGTAATAATAGATTTTGATGGAATTTTTAATATATATATATATATATATATATATATATGAGAGGTTGCGTTAGACTTAATTTAGTTAAAGTTTAGTTTTTTCAAGTTTCAAGTTTATTATTATTTTTTTATTATTTTAGTTTTCATTATCGTTTGGTTTTTAGCCTTTTATTTAGTGTAACTTACATAATATAGTGCTAATATATGTTTTTTCTTTAATTAGTTTTAGAGGTTATTTACACAACACCATTTCAATTAAAAATGTTATGCTTTTTGGCCATTCACTTACATGACAATGCTGTTTTGAAGGCCTGAAAAAACAAACTTTTGAAAACGTGTTTCAAACAGCAAGTTTTTGAAAACAATACTGTTGCCGTATTTGTGTAAATTAATTATTACGTGATCAGTCTGCATATGTCTCAAGACTGTATAACAAAAGTGGATGGCATATCTCCACTTCCTTCCACTATAGATGGTTTAAAGGGGTCATCGGATGCCCATTTTCCACAAGTTGATATGATTAATGAAAAGTCTATAATATACTTTGGTTAAAAATTCTCAGTGGTTGTGTAAAACAACACCCTTTTTACCTTGCCAAAATCAACTCTACAAAAATCATCTCATTCTGGTCGAGGCTGCTTTAAATGCAAATGAGCTCTGCTCGCCCCGCCCCTCTCTTCTCTCTGTGGATAGACGCGCCTGCTTACATTAGCCGCATTTAGCCGCGTTTAGCCACTGAACTTACTAACTAGCACTTTATTAGGAAAGGCGATCGCAAAGATTCATAAAAAAAACCCTTATACTCACTTCTGCTGTAAGTGAAGCTGGATCATGAATGATTTGCGCGAACATAGATGGATATATGTAGATCAGGAGGTGTAATTTTTTACAGATTAATTAAAATCCACTGCATGGATTTTTAGCATTATAGGGTAGATTTGTACATGCATCATCTCCCCTCATCTTTCTCACAGACTTACACTGTATGTGTGCCGGCACTTTCCCCGGGAAATACATACGTGTACCGGTTCATATTTACAACTCTGCTCTGCATGTTTGCTGCATAAATCAGATGGACTGATTCAATGCAAAATCGTTCTCTGCCAGCAGGAGGTGCTTTTGGAGCAGCTTCCCCGGTAACTAGCCAGACCAATAAACAAACACAGACCAGAAGTTAACTTTTGGCGCGGCGCGTGCATCCGATGAAACTGTCTATAGAAATGTTAAGCCAAAATTTCCCAGTATGGCCGCTGCCATCTTGCAAAAATGACATCATTTGGAGTCAGAGTCTGCGCAGTAGTGATTGTGAGTTGGAGCCGGTATCAAAGTCCCGCCCAAACTCTTGCACACCCAATCGCAAGCTCACAATCATGGCACCACACCCCATTTTTATAGCATCAAATAACCAATTAGGCTTAAAGCAAACTTATTAGAAAAACAAACACTTGAACATACATCTGTGTAATAAGAACTACCTAAAATCTTAAAGAAAAACATATTTTTGGTTTAATTTGATTTTTTTTTGTTAGGTTCACATCCCATTTGTTCTCATGGAGAGGGTGGGGTTTATGACCTATAATGCAGTCAGCCACCAAATGGCGATCAAAATGTTTTGGTTTTACTTTTCAGGATGTGTGATTATTTGTGGTATGTGAATGCGGTTGTCGCCTGCAACTACTGACGTGGTATGTATAATACAACGTTTTTAGTCGTTTATGTAGATAGCAATTGTTTTGACAGTGTTGTCGTCTGTATGAAAAATTTCTCAAAAATGCGAAGGAAAATCATGTAAATGTACCCTCAATTTTTGACCGACATAACAGCCTGAAAATTAATGCTGAACACCTTGAAGCAGCTAATCAAGCTGAAAATTCCAGGGAGGTGTGTTGTGCATGAGGAAGAGAAAGGTAAATCTCCAGGAGCCAGATCGAGCACCTTCACCGTAAAGGTTAACAAAACAGAGCTAAACATGACGTCGCCTAGACCCCTAATTAGCGGCTCATTTACTAGCGTGCTGTGCAGGGCTCATTTGCAACAGATCTGGTACCATATGTCATCAACGCAAATGGCTTTGAGTTCAGCGGTTCCCAAATTCATCCGCTCAAACTTCAGCGCAGCCATCTCAAGAGCACTCAATAAATTTGTATTATTTTTGCTCTAGAGCTTTGCTTTTAATTAAAACATAATCATCATAAACGGACTCATCAGAGGGTCTTAATCACAACAAACTTTAATTTGCAACGAGGCTTTGCGTATTAAAATTAAACTACGCTATCATGTTGCCGCATAGACGGGGCTCAAAACGCCAGAGAGCCTGAGTTCATAAGAAATGAATTTTCCAAATCCTATCAAGAGGAACCAAGGTGCCATATTGGCATTCATTACCAGTCAGTGTTTAATCAAGAGCGGGAATGATTAAGTGGCAAACTGAGAAGCTTGTCATTTCTATAAATTGAGTTTGTTGTCAGGGATTGGAATATGATTCATCTTCTTCACCAAGTAATTTCACTTTCAAAGTTTAAACCCTGCACTTGAGAGTGGAGGATTATGCAGGGTTTGGTAATAATCTTGAGTGAATAGCACCTGTGCCGCAGATTAGAAAAGGCTTAAATTCGACCCTTCCTCCAATAAAAACCAGGCAGGTATTTGTTGTTTGAAGTTTCGCTGACATACCTGACCTCTCGTTTTAACACCCAATTTAAAAAGCCCTCAAGGGCTGAGTAGAATTCATAAATAGTTTAAGCACTTTTCTTTTAAACATCTGTACCGAGTCTTTACCATAATTACATTAAAATATCGGCCTCCCTTCAGGTAACTTCAGTCACGTACCTTTAATAGGTCCTGACATCGGTTCTCCACCGAGATAAGCTTCGGTTTAACATAATAATGAACGACCTCTCATAGAAATAAATGTCAGCTGTTTGATTAAAACGCATTGGAAACGTTCGCACCCCCCGAACTTCCGCTTGCGATCCGCCATGCCCTACCAGCCAAGAGAGAGCACAAGCACACGTCCCACCCACAGGGACCAATTACTCTGGCATCAAGCCATTTTGCGGGGGAGTGTGTTTTCTTCTCAACCTGTCAAAACTTTAATCCAGGAGAGTGGATCCTTCCACGGCTGAGCACTGTGTGGAATTATCCCAACACGATGGCTTTCAGACTGAGCCAGTGTGCATCGCGAACAGCACATCTGGACTCCCGGCGGATGTGAGCTCGGGGCAGAGTGAGAGACACAATGAATGTCGTTTAAGTAATTGCATTTATAACCCTTTTAAAAACGTAGGTGGTGTCATAGTACATTGATGGAATCAGACAGTGATATACCTGCCACAAACCTGAATTGGGCTGGGTACTGATAAAAGATTTCCCAATTCAGTTCGATTTTGAGTCATTTGATTTAATTCCAATTAATTTGGACACATTGGACAAAGATTTTAACCCTAACTTGGTTAAGGAGCAAGATATTAAAAGCTGCTATGAATTGTCATCACAGGAATAAATTACATAATAAAATAAAGTACTTTAAATTAATCAAATAGGCAGCTTTGGTGCGCATAAGAGGCTTCGTTCAAAACATTAAAAATTATATAGCTGCATGCAGTGATTACGGGGTTCAGGCACTTAAGGGCATTTAAGGACAGAAGTAAAAAGACATTACATAATATTTAGCAAGCCTGTAATCAGCTAAATCAGTGATTAAAAAGCATTTCTGGTAATTCCAAGGTGGTAAACCTCCATAGAAATATGATGTTTATTAACTTTTATGGCAGTTATAGCGCCACCTATGTTCCAATCTCCATGAAACTTTGCATGCCTGTGAAGAATCATCTGACACATGTTCTCACTTCGTTTTGTAAAGTTTTGAGTTTTTGTTTAGGTTTTATAGGCTTTTATATAATGACCCCCTTATAGCTACCCAAAGGGTAAAATTCAACATTTTGTCAATAATTATTCATCAGAGAGTCCGGAGAATTGTGCTGCAGTGGTTTTACTGAGGTGGAGCGAAAAACCTACGATCTCAAATATTTATCAAACAATTTCATTGACAGCAGTGGTTCTTAAGGCAGAGTTGCTCAGTATGAGGAGCTATATCTAATGATATGAATATTGTATAAATATGCGAAATGCCATGTGATTACAGAGGCATAAACTTTGTTAACGCCAACCAGTGGTCGATTTCTTTCAAAAATCTTACAGACCTTTAGGGCCATGAGCTGAACATGCCCATCGAGTTTCGTCCCGATCGGTCTCTGTTAACCTTGTCTAATTGGTGATCAAACTTTATTGAGACAGGCTCATTTTTGAGATACACAAATATCCTCATAGACCATTGTGGCAATTTGGACAAAGACAGTGCATACCGATTTTCAAGTCGATTGGACTAATTGTTACATAGTTATAGTCACTTTTATGGGGTTTTCTCTCTTATAGCCCACCGAGTGGTCAAGCTCCACATTTTTTAAAATTTGACCAAAGATTTAGTTCTTACATGTGTTTTGGGTTTGGTGAAGATATCTCATTCCATTCAAAAGTAATAGTCACTTTAGTAAAAGTGGCCCTGCTGCTTTTAAATGTTTTGGTGCCTCTTTGCCATGGTGAGTCAACAGTTTAACTTTTTTATGATAATATTTGATATTCACTTTTTGAAGAATCTTTGTGCACTGGTTTGTTTCAGACCAGGTGAAAAAACCTAGGACTAGTTCGCAAAAGTAAATTTTTCAAAAAATCCAGAATTTCGTCAGGGTGACGAAATCCATACAATTTCATAATTTGAACGCTGTAGGGCCCCTGTTAGGCTGATTGGGGTGAGCCTTGATGACGTTGTTTGCGGTGTGAGGTCTGCCCAATCAGTTTTACATGGAGACTGCTGATTCTTGGCCACTCTAACAATTACAGTAGGGTTTCAGCACTACGTGCTTCAACTCCTAACAAAAATAAAACTGTACTGACAACGTGATGTTTATTCAGTAATTGTTTTGATAAATGTAGTTCAAACAATGAAAAATCCATCAGATTTGATCAAATTTAAATGGTTAAATGGTGTTTTTGATTGTTTTGTTAATTAAAAGAATGGTTCATAAGAGTCATTTTTTCATGAATATTTTCCCAATAAAACCCACCCAAATTGTTACTTAAAACTAGCCCAATTACATTTCGGAGGTAAAAATTAGTATTCCAGTGGATAAATATCATGTAGACATAAAAACAACCCACGGCAACCAATTCTACCAGAAAACTGCAGACTTGGCAACACTGGGTATAATGTTTTTCATACTAAAAAGCTGCAGTTTAAAAGTGTAATTTGTTCATAAATCGGACTGCACTGATTACACTGTTTGTTTTTGATTTACCATATAGAACTGGTTTTAATGTGAATTAGACTTGGTCTTTTCACACTACATGTTATTACTCTTTAATAATATCAATAAAAGCAGTTAAAATATGATTTTTTTGCATTATGGCTATAGATTCTGCAGCCGAGGCTGAAAAGTGGAGCAGGAAACACTGGCACTGAGTAAAAGATCAATCTTGGTATTGGGATTTAATAACTGATGATGAGATGGTTCAAATGAAGATCACAATTAATTGGAAAATGCATGTTTTTCCCCCCAGCCCCAGTCCCAAAAATCAGTGGTGTACCACTGAATTTTTTGGTACTTTTGTAAGTGACCATTGACTGAGACCATCTTTTTTCCATTCATTATCACAAGTGGATACGTTTTAAAAAGAACATTGAAAAACCAACCATTCTTGGCAAAATTTACTTTCCAGTTCCACTCATGATTTAAAAAAATGAGAAAAACTGGTTGTTGATCATCATGCCATTTAATTTGGTTCTTTTAAGTGAATTATACTCCAAGCAACTTAGAGTTCACTGAAAGATTTCCCCCGAGAAACCACACCTGCCTCCTAAATATACACTCAAGGGCATTTTTGTTTAAATATAGTGTACAAAGGAATAAAGCCTCAACATTAGGGCATCAGAATGTAAACACTTAATCAAAAGAAACTGTACTTTTGAGGTACACCAGCTTTTGACTCAAGGATTTAAGCTAGTTTTTCTTTTGCCCTTCGGTCATAAGCTCTTATGAAGCCTGAAAGTATGTTTACTTTGGATGGCATTTCCTTGAAGTTTCTGCATGGTTTGGCATCCATGGTTGGCCTCTTTACTGAAATAGTCCTGTTTCTCAAAGAGAAGCCCCGGTGGCCTTTTGTGCTCCATATGCGCTCCCCTTTTCTCCCTCCCCTCTCTCTGCCCCTATTGAGAAAGGCCCTAATAAATTAAAGGGACACTGTGACATGGACACACACAAACACTGGGCACTGATCAGGGAGCCATAAATTCAGGACTCATAATCAGCACAGCTGAATGGATGAGAAAGAAGGCTGAAATGTTTTGATGAGACAGGCTCAGAGGCAGATGCTACACATCACAGTCTGGAGAGTAAGCCATGTACATCTGCCAAGGCTAAGGCCAGGTTTGACCCCGCGATTATATGGGAAAACAACGTCATTGAAAACAAACCGAGAGAACGGGGAGTGTAGGAGCAGACTAGTGTTTACATGAGCAAGAGGAGGAAAAATCAGGGCCTTGCTACAAATAATCTTATTCAATTTTTCAATCAGAGTTTCTCTCTTAAGGATTATACTTGCACTTCAATACCCTCGTAGAAAATAATAAAAAAAGATATAGCAATTTGGTTGCTGTGAATCCAAATACTGCCATGATCTTATAGAGTAACATTCAGATTTATATTTCCAGTATCAGTACTTTATATTCCATCAGACCATGACACTGATCTAAATTAGAGAAGCACTGCGATCAAGCAGTGTTACAGTAATCCCAGAAGAGAACCAATAAAGATTAATAAATACAGAGGTAATCTGCACTGCTGAGCCCATGTGTAAACACTCTGAAAAGAAATCCCTTCAGTTCCCATTTTACAGTCCCTGCAAGACATTCTGGACACGCATTTATTCACACATGCCACTCCAACTGATTGCTTTCAACACACTGGGATAATTAAATAAACGGATGGACAGGCAGACAGATAAAATGGAAAGAATGATTGATAGACAGAATGATAGAGAGAGTGACAGAAAGATAAACAGACAAAAGATAGAAAGATAAAACAATTAACAGATGGACAGAACGATAGATTGAACGACCGAAAGAACAACAGGCAGAATGACAGAGAACGATAAATATAATAGCTGATAGACAGAATGATTGAACAAATGAACAGTCGAAAAATAGATAGAACGCTTGAATGAACAAACGAAAAAAAAGACAGAACGATTAAATGAAAATAAATGAATGATAGATAGGTAGACAGATAGACAGACAGACAGACAGATAGATAGATAGATAGACGGACAGACAGATAGATAGACAGAAACAGATTAGATAGAATGAACAAACTAACAATAAACAGATATATAGATAGATAGAATAAACAAATGAACAAACATTAGATTGAATGAACGAACGATAAATAGAACGATTGAACGAACAAATGAACGATTGATAAATAGTGACTGAACAAACGATCGATCAATAGAACGCTTGCACGAACAAAACAAAAGATAGACTGATTAAATGAAAACAAATGAACGATAGATAGATAAATGGATAGATAGATCGACAGATAGATAGAAAACAGTTTGGATAGACAATAAAAAACTAATTTTAGATAGAATGAATGATAGAGGATAGATAGACAGATAAATAGATAGATCTAACTTTAGATAGAATGAACGACAGAATGAACAAATGATAGAAAAATAGATAGAATGAACAAACAAATGAACGATGGGTAGAAAGATTGTACAAACGATCAATCGATAGATGGATCAAACGAACTAACAAATGAACGATGGGTAGAATGAACAAACGATCGATCGATAGATAGATAGAACGCTTTAACAAACTAACAAACGAAAGACAGAATGATTAAATGAACAAACAAATGAACAACAGATAGAACTAACGAATGAACGCTCGAGATAGGTAGAGCGACTGAACAATGAAAAACAGAATGATTAAATGAACAAACAATAGATAGATCAATCTAACAAATGAACGATCGAGAGATAGATAGGTAGAGCGACTCAGTGAAAGAGAGAAGATAAAATGAACAAACGACAGATAGATAGATCTAACAAATGAACGACCAAGAGATAGATAGAACAATTGAACAAACAACGAAAGACAGAATGATTAAATGAACAAATGATAGATAGATAGATAGATAGATAGATAGATAGATAGATAGATAGATAGATAGATCTAACGAATGAACAATCGAGAGACAGATAGGTAGAACGATTGAACAAAGAAAGACAGAATAAACAAATGAACAAATAGATAGATAGAACTAACACAGAGATAGATTGAACAAAAACAATGAAAGACAGAATGATAAAATTAACAAATGTTGATGATAGATAGACAGATAGACAGATAGATAGATAGATAGATAGATAGATAGATAGATAGATAGATAGATAGATAAAACAAAGGTTGGACAGATGACAAATAGATGAATGGATGGGTAAATAGCTGTACAGACTGATGGACATTTTTTAAAAAATGAAAAGAAAACCAGCATATTTAGGCCACAATGTTTATTCAGTAGTGTTGTTTTAACTTACAGGTACAATACTGTCTGCTTTTTGTACAACTAAAAAAAAAGTTACCATTTCATTCTGCTGTGCTAACACAATACCGATCCCTCTAGCCATTCTGGCGTACACATCGCATCTAAACCACAGACATTTGCACGTTTCCAAATGGTAGGCACTTTTAAGGCAAGGTTTAAAACATTTGTGAATATACATTTATATATAATTCTATATAGATTTTTCCCATACATGAATAAGTAATTGGATGCAAAGGTCAGATGTCTACTCAAAAACAAAAAACTAACAACTAACAATGAAACCAAAACAAAACTCAAATGTGGCCAAAGGAATACACAGCAATGTGAAAATCAAATGAGTCTTTGGGTTTGCCTATGTTTTCTCAGTACCTTGCTTCGTTCAGCTCCAGCTTAGATTAGGTAAGGGTCAGTACAGTCACAGGGTGTTGTTGGTCACAGTTGGGTACATCAAGAGGGCAAGAAAGGGAAAGATACACAGGGAGCCACGCTTCTCAAAGCAACCTCACAACCTTTATATGGATCTAGAGAGCGTGGGTTTAATCACACTGATCTGTCTGGAGCATTACAGGCCTCCGTAATGGTTTTGGATGATACACATTAACTGGGTGAATGAACTTCATTTCAAACAACCCCAAACTAGTGGAAACTGTTTAAAAATGAACGATTCCCCAGCGGTGATTCCAAGTTGCCTGTTTGTTTGGGGCCCAGTAGGAAAGCAAAGCCTGTAACAGTAAGAAAATCAGGTCTGCTCTCTCCACGAACTAATAAAACAGATCACCGCAGTGTGACGTGAGAATAAATGCGAGCTTTTCATCACTGAAACATCAGAACGGCGCTCTGATCAAAGGGAAATACATGTCTGGAGGTGGGCAGGCTGTGTCAGATCCCCAGTATGAGCTACCTCAAGCTCTCATCACAGAGGACAGGCTCTGGGCTCATCAGTTCGATAAATCAGCCTCTTTTCAAGCCGCCGTGACGAGAACGAATGAACGCGAGGGTTCAAATGGCACTGGTCGTTTTTCTTAACCTACAAACACTCAAGCGGCGATGAAACTCAAATCAAATCATTTCGCAAGACATGGGTCTTTTGACGTGTTTTCAGTTCTAAGCACCAAAGAAAGGAAAGAAAAACGCTGAACTGCGTGTTGTGAAGTAATAAAATGAACATTGCAACCTGCAGGGAAACATTTACATTGACTCATTAAAGAGTTATTAGACAAAGAGTTCTGAAAACTACAGAAAGGCATTTTTCAACATCCGAGAAAATGATAAATTAATGAAACACTTATGATCAACATCAGACATGCTAGGACAAAAAAAGAAAAATAAAAGATGAAAAATGAAGGACTGATACAGAACAATTATATGCAATTATTCCACTTTAAAATTTTCTTTACAAATACATACTGCTACAGTTAAAAAAGTAGTCAGCGACTAAAAACAGCTCCTTTGACAGAAGACGGATGCGGATATCCTCACCTTTACAGATTGTGTTTCTTTTTTTCTTGTCAGCCTTTTCAAATACACAGAAAATAATGTTTAAATACAGAGAGATTTGCCATAAAATAAGCAACGCTTGCTTTTTTTTTTTCATAAAAAAAGAGGAAAGAAAAGGTCTTAATTACAATACTCTATGCAAAAGCTTTCCTTTATGTTATTTATTTTTTTCCTCAATCATGTCGTATGATTTATATTTTATGCAGAACGAGTTTGTCGTAGTCACTGATATCGTCACTCTGATTGGTGAAGCTCGGTTGTACTTGAGTGAGTCTATGCGTAAAACTCCTTGGTGGGAGCTTTCTGATAGGCCGCTCCAGACGGCTTCCTCTCCCCGAGGTCGTAGCTGCCTTCGTCCTTCTTTCTCATGCGGTACACCAAAAGGAGGATGAGGAAGATGGCAAAGAGGAAGCCGATAACTCCACCCGCAATGACAGCTGGAACAAAGGATTTAAGAAAGCCTAATGAGTCACTTTATTTCAGTTAAGATAAGCATAGTTGAGTTGCTGCTTTCATACAGTATACGTAAAATCTCATTCCTGTCCGACTACGTGACTGAAGTGCCATCTGGGAGTGTGTGGCTCATATAAAGCAGATCCAGATTATGTCCAGTAATCAAATAATTAAATAAGGAACCCCTCAACACCGCTGGAGGGTCGAGCGATGGAGCGAGAGGAAGTGTGACGACCCAAAACAGGAAGATGTTGTCTTTATTCGACAGGATATTAAAGCTAAGTGTGCTTAACTTAAGAATTTGACCTTTGTTTGTTGAGAAATTGATCTGTTATTTTGAGTGAGCAGTATGGTAACACGCTCTTTATGCTTTGTGCATCTCTCCTAAGACAGAAGATAAAGTGGACGTTCTGGATGAAATGTGCAGTGAACTCTTAAAACTCCCACTGAAGGCAGGGATTTAAGTTTAAGAAAGTACACACTGTAGCACTATGAATTCTAAGCAAGAATGAGTTGTAGTTGAATTTCTTTCTAATATAGTAGCAAAATTATTATAAATGCATTTATGGAATCTAGTCATAAAATGGAATTTACTGTATAACGTGGAATGTCACGGAATTTGCCAAAAGACTAGTGTCTGTCCATATTAACCAGCAAAAAATACTATTTAAATATGAATCCTGCATGTTCTGTGTGTCTCTGTGTGAATGAATGACGCAGACGCTCGGTTTTGTTTACTACACTCATACTAAAGCACGTGTGACGTTTGTGGCATCTTCAGGCTCTGCCACCTCAATATACAAGTACACGAGCACATAAATAATCTCTAGAACTGCTTTGAGAGTCACTTCTTGAGCATTTTACCATTTCTTTTGAAAAAAAAAAAAAAAGTAAAATCATATACAAACAGAAACTTAAAGGTCTTCACAGCAACCCATCAAAATAAAAGTTGTTTAATTTGAAGAACCTGACAGAAATATATTACTTAATGTAATGATAGTACTACTACTACTACTACTACTACTAATAAAATTACAAAACGTTACTTTTAAGGAATATTTACCAGAAAAATGTAAATACACAACATAGTATTTCTAAATAAAAAAGAAATATAATAATAATAAATTAGTTTAGATAAAATCAATTAATATGCTTTTAATTATTAAAATTTAATGAAACCATTAAAATGGAATCTAGAAAATTAATGGAAAATGCATAATTTGGTAAAAAATAAATAAATAAATAAATAAATAAATAAATACATTTAAAGTTAAAAAAGTAAAAAAATAAAGTTGATTGTTGCTTTTTTTAAAAAAAAATAAACTGATTTCATAGGGCCCAGGATCATATGAAACTAGATGGCTGCTGAAAATTCATTTTTGCCATCACAAAAAAAAAATATATATATATATATATATAATAGTATTATAATAGAAAAAGTTATTTAAATTGTTATATAGGTTACAATATTACTGTTTTCATTGTATTTTTGATTTTGTTCAAACATTCACTACCAGACAAAAGTTTATGAAAAGTAAGATTTTTTATGTTTTTTAAAGAAGTTTCTTCTGCTCACCAAGTTTGCATTTATTTGATCCAAAATACAGCAAAAGCAGTAATATTGTGAAATATTTTTAATATTTAAAGTAACTGCTTTCTATTTATATATTTAAAAATGTAATTTATTTCTGTGATCAAAGCTAAATTCTCAGCATCATTACTTCAATCTTCAGTGTCACATGATTCTTCAGAAATCATTCTAATATGCTGATTTGCTGTTCAAGAAACATTTATTATTATTATTATTATCATCAATATTTAAAACTGTTGAGTATTTTCAGGATTCGATCGAAAGATTTTATGTAGTAATTTTATTTATAAATGCTGTTCTTCTAAACCTATTCATCAAAGAAACCTGAAAAAATTCTACTCAGCTGTTTTCAACATAATAATAATAATAATAATAATAATAATAATAAATGTCTTTTGAGCAGCAAATCAGAATGTTAGAATGATTTCTGAAGGATCATGTGATTAGAGTAATGATGCTAAAAATTCAGCTTTGAAATCACAAGAATAAATTACATTTTAAAATACATTCAAATAGAAAACGGTTATTTTAAACAGTACAAATATTGACTTTTTTACTGTTTTTGCTGTACTTTGGATCAAATAAATGCAGACCTGGTGAGCAGAAGAGACTTCTTTAAGAAAACATTTACTTTTGACTGGTAGTGTATATACATTATGCCATTTCCTAAAATACTGAAAAGTGTCTTGATTGTGTTTACGAATTATTATTTACAGACCTGCCAAAACCTCTGTCCTCTGGAAGAGATTTTCCGACTGGACATCCATGGGCGATCGAGGGAGGCTGGTGGTGCTTGTGACTGTGTTTCTACGCGGGTCTTCTGTGGCAGGAACTGGAACCTAAAGAGAATGAAGAACAGGATGTGTTACACTTAGTTCAGAGTGATGGATGATTTTCTGACAGCAGTAGGCTCTTTGCTGGCTGCATGACTGCACATTAATGGCCTTTCCACTCACAAATCCACTTGTGAGCACGAGACCTCATTCACACCTGGTTTGAAGATCGGTTTTGGGTGATACTCCCCTGTCACCACCATTTGTGATCAGATCACCTGAGATGGATGTTAATACCACCATAATTGACCGTACAGCTGGTACCCACCTCTATCCTGCCTCGTTTATTTGTGTCTTTGGGGACATCGCGTGACGTAGTCATCTCCACTTTCGGTGTGAAGTCTTTGGTGGAGTCCTGTGTGGGCTCTGCTTTAGGCTCGATGAACAATGCTTTTACTGTGACAGTTTCCTCAATAACTTCTCCAACTCCTGAAAGACAAACACATGCTGTGCTTCAGCTGCGATATCCAACATGAAGGCATCAGATTGTGCACCTGGAATCGATTCTTACCCGATCCTGATCCAGAAGTGAAGTCGTCGTCATCTTCAGGGTAACCTCCTGACCCGGCCTCCTCAAGGTATAAGTCATCAGTCGAAGAGGTGGATTTGGCCGCAGAGACTGCTATCTGCAGAGGTAAAATTTAACAAAAGTCATAAAAATGGAGATTAAGACAGAAAAGAGTGCTTTTCGGCTTTCATTGTCTGTGTCTTATTGCTTAAACCCCTCGACTCGGAGGACCAGAGGCTATGAAATCGATTTTTTTCAGTAATGTGTTTGAAACTAGTAAACTGCCCATCTTGCCATACGATGAATGAGTATTCCCTGTCTGCCCTGCTTACTGCTGAAATTTGAAAGTCAATATTTTCTGCCTTAACATGTATTATACACAGCCTAACCTTCTCATCAAAGACTCGGCGCAGACACAAACCCAGCAGCTACAAGTAAAATTTCCTCCATAACCGAGCATTCAGAAAGAACTGCAAACTCAGCCGTTTCTATAGAGCCACATTATGACATTTTAAAGCACTGCAGAACCTTTCCAACAACAGGTTCATTCTCAGGAGCCCAGCTCCTTCACCTCCAAAGGAGCAAACTTACTAAACAGTTTTGGGAGTATTTAAGTCCAAGAAACATTAACCGTTAATGCGAATGTGATAAATTAAATAAATGCAGTGCTACTTTATGTCATTTCAGTGGAAACACTCCTATGCCAATTAGGTTTATTATAAATTGTTCCCCATTCACAAAACTCACTCATTTGCCTGCAATTAACATTGCACTATTAAACAGGATTTTACTAAGAGTGGCATTTGTGTGCATAATCTAGCAATCATGGCAGCAGTTATTCATCAAATAATGAGCAAATGATAGAGCAGAATCGGGTGTATTTCCAGACACACGGTGTAATGAAGCGCAGTTAATGCATTTTAAAGAGCATATTCAGGTGTCTGGTTCACAGTGATGGACAGAGATAGTCCCAAGTATGCCACAAACCACTTAAACCTAAACGTAACCTACCTAACGTAAAACTTTAAAAATAATTGTGATTGTGAATAAAATAAAATAATACATGCAATAAAATGAAAATATAAAATATCACTTTATCACTTGAAAATTCATTAATTTTATATTTTTTTCTACCAACTATGAGTACTATTAGATGTATAAACCTGAAGAAAAACATAAAACTAAAAAAATATATATATACAGATTAAAAATAACATTAAATCAAATAAAGCAAAAATATATTACCTGAAAATTAATTACTTTAAGTTAATTACTAATTAAGTTAATTACTCTAATTACTTGAATTACTTTTGATTATATTTCTAAACAATCACAAGAATATGATTAGATTTATAAGCTAAAACTTTAAAAATAATTGTGATTATTAATAAAATAAGATAATAAATGTAATCAAATGAAAATATAAAATATTACCTGAAAATTCCTTTATTATTTTTTTCTACCAACCATAACAATACTATTAGATGTATAAACCTGAAGAAAAACATAGAACTATACAAAACATTATTATAAATAACATAAAATGTAATAAAATCAAAAATATTCCCTGAAGTTGATTGTTTTTCTACCCGCCATAAGAACTATTTAAACAAAAACTTTTAAAAAATAATTGATTATTAGATATACTGCTAGATGTATAACCTACTACAACAACATATAAATATGAAAATAATTGATTATAAATAACAAAATGTAAGCAAATAAAAATATATTACCTGAAAATTAATTACTTTAAGCCGATTGTTTTTCTACCCACTATAAGAATACTATTGAATTTACAAATTACTAAATAATTGTGATTATGAATAAAATAAAATAATACATGTAATAAAATGAAAATATAACATATTACTTGAAAATTACTTTCTTTTTCTTTTTTTTTTTTTGAAAAATAAAATAATATAAAATAAGCCAGAAACCTCCTGGTTTGGGGAAATTCCACTGGATTTAGCACTGCCATTTTTAGTTGGACAGTTTGACATGGTGCAGTTTAACCTCTGCAATCACAATAAATATTAAAAATAATACACTATATTTAAATGTCCCTGCCAAGTTTGAATCAGACTTTTCCAGTGTAGCACAGATTGGGACACACTACCAAATGATGATACAATCCGGATGACTGTGCGTTAACTATCAAGAGGTTTTTGTGGTAGTGCTAATCATGTTCCTTTGTGTTATTTGGTCTTTGTGGAGTGGTTTACCAGCCCCATGGCAACCAGCATTGAGCGTCAGTCCAACCCTGCCTGTGACCATCTCTCCATACTGATGCAGCCTAGGAAAAGGCCCATAATGTGGTCACCATAAATCACAGCGAAGGGCCCGGGAATGAAACTCAGGGAGTCTGTGGCACATATTGGTATCTTTGTTGTAAGAGCTGTCCCTGTTCTCAGCTGATATACCCAAATAACGTGTATATTGACTTATTTTTTCATGAGTAGGGGGACAGAAGAAAATGACAAAGACAATATATTTGACAAAGACAGTATATTTGTTTATTAAAAGTTTCTGAGACCTAGTACCTTCCTTAAAAAGAGCCTAAGCAGTCTCTCACAAAGAGTTAGAGCTGTACAGAGGATGGTGAATGAACACAATGATGAAACACAACAATAAGCAGCTCATTCAAAAGTAGCAGTGACTTCCCACAGAAAAGCATTCAAGCCCAAGTCCTGATCAAAGGAGGAATTTGTTCAAAGCAACTTTATCTTAACCTTTCTAACCCAGCATTGCTATTCTCTCGGTAGACAATTCATTTGGCCGGCCCACAAGACACTGCTGTTGATTTGGTCAAATTCTTTCTCCCCTGATTGAAATGCAAAGTACAAAGGACACAATTATCTGGGCCACACACACGGGAGCATCAGCTCTGCTCGATATCTTGAGTCAATTCTTTTTGTCAATGGGATTCTAGTCAAAGTTCTGCAGTGAGGTGTCTAATGTGTCTTTATGTCTATCTACAGATAATAAACAGCCCACAGAGCTCTTAAGATGCTTTCAAAACCATTTGAAGGAATGCATTTTACTTGAGTGCTCTTGAACGATTAGAGTAAAAAAAAACTAAAACAAATTGCACCCGATCGATGAGATTCTTTCATGCTTGAGTTGTGTATTTATATTCTGTGATCAGCATGGAAAATTAAAATGTGCAACAGACAATTAGTGATGATTGCTTAGTCGAGCACTTTAAGTTAGGGCTATTAAACTTTGGCACACAACTCATCCCACAACATTTGTTGCAAGCATATGAATGATACCTAAATCATACGGTTTGTTGAGAAGATTGCTATTATATTTGAAAGTGATTTGACTGATGGTGGACCATAAATCAAACAAAAAAGCTGCATTTACTTAGACTGAAGAAGCGACCCAAGCCATATTTAGGGACAACAATTTAAGCAAATTTGGGGGTGGACTATTTTCAAACGAGTTAACAACCACCTAGAAATCAACCCTAGTTACCAGCCACAAAATCTTAGAAAACCACAAAGCAAAACACTAGAAATACAACCAATTTATTTTTTTTCATAATTTGCATCTTGCAAAATTGTGAGATATTTTATATATTATTTACATATAATTTTTTTTATAATACATACATTGGCATGACACTGGGGGGGGCAATGTCGATACCGATTATTGTAGATCAAGTAGGCCGATAACCGATATATTAATGTTTGGTGTAAAACTTAAAATTAATGTCAAAATTCAGAATAACAAGGGTTCTGACAAAAACTCTCTTTAAAGGCTTTTAAATTATTTTATTGGCAAATCCGTTTTGAAAATGACCAATACCAATAACCATAAAAATGCTTAATATCGGCACCGATTTTATAGTGTAAACATAGCGGCTTTTTATATATACTTATATATTTTGCTATAAATATATATAAACATACTCATTAGGGATGCTCATTTTAATTTTGACCGATTAATACAATCAGTTAAACGGTTTAAAAGGTCTTTTTTTTTTTTTTTCCCCAGTAATTGATCAAAATACTTTAAAACGTTTGCTGGATGATTAAAATGAAATAAACTTGCATTTTTGAGAGAAAAAAAAGATAGAGCGTCTAGGCCTATAAGTGGCACTTTATTATTACATTCTGAAGCCGACACGAAATGTTTACAAACACTATAAACATAGGCTAGGCTATTTTAGTTTCCCCTCACTCTATAAAAAATTCTTCAATTTAACAATATTCAGGAAAGAACAAGGATGTAAAATATAAGACGCTAGGCTATATAAACGACAAGCCAAAATAAATTCATTAAGGCTAAAGTGAAACTGAAACTAATGTCGGGTCTCTCATTCGACACAAATCCAAATGTTTACGTATTTGAGATGTATTTGAATGCCAAAATATTATTTATTACATAAACCTGGTTTTGTACTTCACTTGCATTCCAGTATCCACATAAAACAAATGGTTTGGCATAATATTACTTCAGTGTGTTGATAACGATTAAGCAGTGTGATTTTTTCCATATGTTTGGCTGACTATTTTATTATGATAATGGAAAGGCTTTTTCCTTCTAACAGTGGAAACGCCTCCTTCTAGTCATACAGATAATCGAAACTGTAAACGGTCTGCGTTTGTTTGTGTACATTCACAATAAAAACAAAACTTTGTGCTTTTGCAAAATAAAGAAAAAATAGGATGACGCTTTTTAGCTGTCTTCCTTTCGCGCAGCACAAAAATTAACCAAAAACTCTGCACGCTATAGCTACTTGTTGCACAGTTTTTTCTTTCGTTTTGTTTAGTAAAAATATTTATTGTATAGGCCTATTCATTCATTATATATATAGCCTAGCATTATGATGTTTTTCTCCGCTGGCATAAGCGCTGCAAGTGCGTGATGTGATGCGGCCATGAGATTCCTCATGTTTTGTTGTTTGCTGCTTTTTGCACATGTAAAATTAATCACTGGAAAACAAATTTTGGTATTTTTAACGAGTCACAGACACTTATCCTTTCTAAAATAATTAAATTCTATTTTAAAATAATCCTGTCGGTTAACGGTTAATAATCGGTCAACGATTATTAACAACATCCCTAATACTCATCATACATAAATGTTTAAATATATACACTACCAGTCAAAAGTTTTTGAACAGTAAGATAAATAAATAAATCCTTGTAAATAAAAGTATTAATTTCTATAACCCCCTTAAAAAAAACTATATATATATATATATATATATATACACACATATATATACATATACATACACACATATATTTTTATATATATATATATATATATAAATTTGTTTACATTTTAAAATATATTCAAATAGAAAGCAGTTGAACATTGAGGCATGTGAACATTGAGACTAAAGCCCAAAGTATACTTTGTTTTTGTACGTGTACGCTAGAGTATGCATACAGTCGAATGCATGGCCTTTCAAAGCATACTCCATTTGATGTTGTGCGCGAACGCAGACTGTCCACACATGGTATAGAAAGCTTCATCCATGTCCAGTGTCTGCTCTATATTCTGCAAAAATACCACGTACAAAGGTCACAAAATTCGAGTGGTGCACATACAGTACCCGCATACTGTTCTGAAACGAAATTCGTGTTACGTGCACTATAAACTGTCCCTCACGTACACCTAAAAAGTATACTTTGTGCTTGAGGAGGAGGGAGAAGGACAAACAGTGCTCTCTAGTTTGGACTCCAGTACACATTTCAACCACTAGCTGTCAATATTACATACTGCGCCTTTAAGAACAAGAATGCAAGAATGATTGCAGTCACATGAACTGACCTGATTACACAGGACATCCTTAAGACTGATTAGTCGACTAGCCATTTGTCCCTAATATGCATTTTACACATCCCTACCTGACACACATTTCTTGTCTGTGACTTAGTCCTGCCGAGGAAATGTCATGTACCGAGTGGAAATAAGTTCATCAGCGAGGACAGTGACCGAGGGGCAGTAACGAGCACTGGAGAGCTCCCTAGTCAGGCAGGGAATCAGCAGTAATGAAGGGGCCAGCAGTTTGTGGCCCCCGTTATGAAACAGTCACAGCATTTACTTTTGTCAGTCTCTAATGAACAGGCAACCAGCAGGAGGCTGCTCTGTTTCCATAGTGAGCCTGGGTGTGAAAAACAGAGATGGAGAAACCAGGGAGGGACGAGCGAGAGGACAGTGACGATAAACGGAAAAAAAATGTGATGGAGGGAGGGGACGGGGACGTAGATTACCGCTGCTAAGGACAATCTGCTGCCTTCAGGTTACATCGCTAAAAGCCTGTCAAACTGCACATCTATGCCTAGCAACCTCTGAAAGGCAAGAAAGGCTCCCACTGTCTGACATACGCTTTAAGCCATGTCATTGTTAAAGCAGGCAGGGGAAATAGAGAGAAGGACAAACGTGGCAGAGCTTCATTTGGTTCGGCTGTCCCCCATTGCACGTTAGCAGAATTTGCTCTTCTTAAGAACTGAGGATGATGCACACATCTCAAAAAGAGTGTCTGGGTTTGTGTGTGCATGCATTCATATACTATACTATACAGACAGATACTCTGTCAGTACACTGATACCTTATGGTAAAACATTTTGGACTGTACTTTGTTACTTTTACACCCTCAAATGTGATGAAGCCTGAAGTTTATCTATTAAAAAACAGCGAGGAACAGATGTACACCACAATCAATACTGAAGTCTAGTGCAGCAGTTAGGGTGTGTTTATAAGGAAGTCTGAGGATTAATCACGACTGGTTGGCAACGACTCTCAAGTCACGGCTCAAAGAGAGTAATGAAGCAATATCTGTAATGGAGATTAGAAATGTTTATTTTGACCGCTCAAATATTTAAGAGATAAATCAGCCAAGTAACACTTTCTGTGTTAGAAAAGTTCTACTTTTTTTTGGTAAGTTTAACTATTTTGCTTTAAGCATACACTACCTTTCAAACGTTTTGGGTCGATAAGATTTGTTAAATGTTTTTGAAAGTCTCATGCTCAACAAGGCTGCACTTATTTGATTAAAAACACAGAAAATAACTAATATTGTGAATATTAATACAATTTAAAATAACTGTTTTCTTAACATAGTTTATTCCTGTGATGGAAAAGATGAATTTCCAGCATCATTACTCCAAGATTCAGTGTCACATGATCCATCAGAAATCATTCTAATTTGCTGATTTGCCTTTTAAAGAAACATGTTATTATTACCGATGTTGAAAACAGTTGTGCTGCTTAATATTTTTGCAGGAAACCATTTACATATTTGAAATAGTATCCTTTTGTAATATAAAAATCTTTACTCTCACTTTTAATCAATTTAGTGCATCCTTAATAAATAAAACTATGATATATATATATATATATATATCATACTGACTGTAAACTTTTAAATGGTAGCAATTTAGTAACAGTTCAGCTTTAAACAAGAAAAAAAATACCAATTTGCCAGTGTAGTAAGCAGGGTATATTCTTAGAAAACAAGTTAGAATTTTACTTCATTATACATTTTTAAAAAAGCTAAAATGACCATAATTAAGATAACATTTAGACATATGTATCAAAAAGTTTTTTTATACATTTATATTTTCTTTTTTCTGGGGGAAAAAAAAAGAAACAATTTTTTGGCTATTTTTGTAAGGCCTGTCTTCATGCGTATTACAAAAAATAAAGCATTTTTTTTAAATCAAATTTTTAAGATAAATTTTATCAATTAAATTCTTGATTTCAGAGATTGTATTACTTTGAAAAAAAAGACATTTTTTGGCTATATTTGACTATTTTTCAAGGCCTGTCTTCATGCATAATTCAAAAGCATTTTTTTTTAAAAAGGAACAGAAAACAGAGACAGCCGCCACTGAGAAAGCTGAAAAAGAGTTTATCAATGTTATTAATACAATTAAAATCTAACTTGATTTCAGAGAATGTATTTTTGGAAATAAATGGCTATTTTGGGCTATTTTTCAAGGCCTATCATGCAGAATTAAAAAAATTAAGCATTTTTAAAAAACGAATAGAAAACAGAAAACAGCTGCTGCTGCAAAAGTTGAAACAGAACTTATCAACTTACCTATAAATTGAATTGAAATCTAACTTGTTTTCAGAGATTGTATTATTTTGAGAAAGTAAAAACAAGACACAAACACTATTTTTAGCTATATTTAGTTATTGTTTCAAGGACTGTCTTCATGCATAATCCAATAAATAAAGCATTTTTTAAAAAACGAACAGAAAACGGAGACAGCTGCCACTGCGAAAGCTAATAAAAGAATTGATCAATTGTATTAATTCAATTAAAATCTAACTTGATTTCAGAGAATGTATTTTTTGGGAATAAATGGCTACTCTAGGCTATTTTTCAGGGTCTGTCATGCGAATCCAAACAATAAAGCATTAAAAAAAAACAGAGAAAATGGAGACAGCTGCTGCTGCTAAAGCTGAATAAGTATTTAGCAATTTTATCAATTCAATTAAGATCTAATTTGTTTTCATTCAGAGAATGTATTTTTTGGAAAAAACAAGACACAAACACTATTTTTTAGCAGTGTCACAGGCCAAGCCAGGCCACAGTGTTTCTATTCTATCCACTCAAAGAACATATTGTTTGTGTTTAGCATACAGAGAAGTACACAGTGTACGCTTCCCAAATACACACTATATAAATTCAAACCAAAGAAACCACAATGCTCCGTCCAAAAAGTCCCCATTCACTGACTAATTATTCAATTAAAAATACTTTATAAAATATAACACAATTTTGTGTTCATGATCATTGCTGTCACTTCCGATTACTTGAGCTAATCCTAAATTGACAGTGAACCATTAAACGGACTGGATGTATAAGATTTGGCAACAGTGAGACTGGCACAAAGACATTTGAAGCTGCATCAACACAAAAACAGAGCTGGAAGTTACACATATGGTTAATTAAACAGTCAAAGGGGCTTTTCAAGCAGTGATTAACTCAGGAAATGCTGCACTGTGTAAGAAGCATATAAAAGCAGAAGAGGTATTATCTCATTTCTTCTAAGCCTGAGGTTTTATTGCCTTCCTAAGGTTCATAATCAAGAACTAATTAACAGGAAAACGAACAGAAGGGAGCTTCTCCAGGAAGTGGACACCAATCAAAGTCAAGCCCAAACCCAAGCGGGCCTGGAATGCATCCAGGAGGAACGTTTCTGAGGTGACATCATTCATGGGCCACGAGGAGACTGATCTACAAACCAGAATCTCCTCATCGGTCCTGCGAGACGCATGAGGCCTTTCCTTTTTCTCCGCGGGGAGGGTTGAGAAATGCTTTGAAGCTGACTTTGACTGATCAAGGGATAGGAGCTACATAAACGTCCAGAAGTTTTAGGGAAGCACGCATTGAGCTCTAATCCTCAGTCTAACAGCACACAATGAAGACTCAACCGTAGACCTCCAACACATAAGCCTCCACAGCTCCGTGCACCAGAGGTGACTGTATTAATCAAAAAGAAAGCTCACAAAGAACCTCTCCACGGATTCATTCCAGGCTCTTCGTTTCAGACAAAGAAAGACTCCACGGTGAAGTTTATAGTCCTTCATGCCGTATTTCAAAACCTGTCTTCATGCAGAATCCAAGAAATAAGGCATTTTTTAAAAAACGAATAGAAAACGGAGACAGCTGCTGCTGCGAAAGCTGAAAAAGAGCTCATTTATCACATACGAATCTGGGATCCAGAGAGGTAAATGTAAACAGGGGAACTGAAGTTCTCAGCAGGCCGAGCGCCTTTGGCCTACACTGGCAGTCGATCGTCCACAACTCGCGCTCTCACAGTCAAAAGTGCTCGGGAAAGCATGTTGGGCAGGGAGGCAAGTGCACTGGCCCAGCACAGATTAATACGCTCTCAGATTCCAAAACAAACTGCTGTCTGACATACGCAGGCCGGCGCCACATTCCTGGGCTAGTGCCCCATGTACGGATACGAAGGGTCTCCTTGCTGTTGCTGCAGGGGCAACAACTTTTGCAACAACAAAGCAAGCAGTCCACCAGACCTAATGCGAAACGTAAAGTCTATTTAGACTTGCAATGAAATAAAAATTCTTTAAACTGCACCAAAAAGTCAAAGCAAGGTTATGCATCAAATATAGACATAAAATAGCAGTAAGTTTAGGCAGGTCATAGCTAAAGCTTTCAAATGCAAGCTTATATATGGCTTCTTGGCCACCTTCTCTGCTGTAACCTGGCCTTACACCTCATAAAGGACCGGGCAGCCAGTTACAGCCAGGCCAGATAGATGCCGGCCCCTGAAACTGACCAGGGCCATAAACACTCGATCCCAATCCTGTGGCAGAGCAAATATGTAAGCGCATTCTTCACATTATAGGAAAGACTGCATATCATCAACATAATCATATCACCTTTAAAAATCCTGAAATGTGTTTTTAAAATATGATTTTTTACATCACCATTCAAATGGCAAAAATAGGCAGATATGGTCCCTTAAACGGACAGTTCCTGTCCTCATAATTGCTGTTATGATTTACTCACTCTCATGTCATTCAAACCTCAACAGAATCATTTACTTTCATCTGAGGAACATAAAAGAAGATATTTTAAAAGGTGTTTTGGAGTGTTTTGAAAATGAGACTTTGGACCCCATTGACTTCCATTCTATGAAGTAAAACAACTGAAATAATTTTTCAATATTTATGTTCTACAGAAAAAAGAAAATGAATCAAAAGAACAAAACCTAGTATTTCCTATTACATTTAAATGTCAATATCAAGAAATACTTTGTAAACTTATAAATAAAACAGCTGAAGTCAAAAGTTTACATACACCTTACATATAGTTCACAAGAGAAAATAGTAGTTGAATTCGTAAAAATTACCCTTTTCAAAAGTTTACATACACTTATTCTTAATACCGCACTGTTACCTGAATGATCCACAGCTGTGTTTTTTTTTTTGTTATTTAGTGATAGTTGTTCATGAGTCCATTACAGAAGGTTCAAACCCTCACTGATGCTTTAGAAGGAAACAATGCATTAAGAGCCAGGGGGGTGAAAACTTTTTGAATCTGAAGATCAGGGTAAATTATTTTGTCTTCAGGGAAACATGTTAGTATCTTCTGTAGCTTCTGAAGGGCAGTACTAAATGAAAAAAATATGATATTTAGGCAAAATAAGACAAATGTACACATCCTCCATTCCATTCAAAAGTTTACACCCCTGGCTCTTAATACATCGTTTTTTCCTTCTGAAGCATCGGTGAGGGTTTGAACCTTCTGTAATAGTTGCATACGAGTCCCTCAGTTGTCCTCAGTGTGAAAAGATGGATCTTAAAACCACACAGTCATTGCTGGAAGGGGTTCAAATACACAAAAATGCTGAAAAAACCAAAGCATTTGTGGGATCTGAAGTATTTTTCTGCAACAGCAGGCAGTTTAACTGTTCAGGACAAACAAATAACATTTTAACTTTAAATGGTCATTGAAACTTAAATGAATGATCTCAGATATACAAAAAAAAGAAATGGTGTTTTCCTCCACACACATACTGCAAATATGACTTCCTGTGTTGCTCCCCTGAGAGGATGAATAACAATTTCATGGTTTCCAGGCCAAACAGAAACCACTGACAATCTAGAGCCTGAGGTGTACAGGCTCTAGATTATTATCTGATCTATAATAATGCACAACATAGCTTCAAGATCCACAAAATTTACTCCAAGGTCATATTTGTTCCAAGCAAATATCGATAATGTGAATGACGTCCAGGTTGCCAGCAGATTTCAGAAATGCACATTTCATGGGACCCTCTCAATAATTCTTACACTGTATTTTAAAGGATTTTATAATATAAGACTGCAAATATGGTGGTTTGGCCTCTTATGACTCAACGGTGGATGGCGCCTGCCCGGTGATTCCTCGACCCAGTTAAACAGCTTTTGATACTCACTAGAAACCCAAGAATTTTTTTTGTGAGCCATGAAATGTTATATGCTGGGAAATGGGCTTCGCCCTCCCAGTCATGTTTTGAATAAAGATTAGCAGTTACAGTTAAAGCAGATAAAGTTGTGGATTTGTAGCTGCAGCGTGTCAGTTCTGTCCCCTCCGGTTAAAGAAAAAATGGGACAAGTGAGTAAACCTTGCAGGGATTTGATTTCACATTTGATTTCAATTGATAAAACACCTCTCATGCATCTGCATTCCTTCCCACCATGAGGGATGAATACAAATCAGGTATCTGTAACTGATGAAAAATAATTATTAAATCACCTTATGCGTGCAGGGGAAAGCCTCAACACAATTTCAAGACAGGCTTCCTTTATATCTCCTGAGGTTTGCAAAAAGCAAACATTACTGTATTAAAAACAAGCATTAAAAGGGACTTTCCAGGATTCATTTAATATTCATGGCTTAGCCATTGAAGGCCATATAATTAAAAATTTTCATGTTGCTAATTTTATATCTGCTGAATAAGAAATTTTTTATTTGGCCGAGATTTTTACATGCAAAAAAGTATAAATAAATAAATAAATCACTGAAGACATTCAGTACGTCTTAATGAACAGCACTAGTTATTGCTACAGAGAGAACTTTGCACACATTTAGCTAAGGAGAAAATCACATCATTGATTTAGGAACATAAAACACACTGAGCAAGACGTAAATCAGCAATCTCATTAGGAGCTTCAAAGATTTTTTCTTAGAGATAAAAAAACAATGAAGTTACCAACTCCTTAAGACAGCATGATACCCACTTCTCAGTAACCACTTCTCTCTGCCTTTAAGCATTATCAGACATACTAAACTCTCAAATTTACTTCCAGTTTGCTTAACTAATTTACCCTTCCATATGAACTGTTATAATATACCTTAGCAATGATTCATAAATATGCAGAATGTCTCAA
This sequence comes from Labeo rohita, assembly GCF_022985175.1. Classification (NCBI taxonomy): domain Eukaryota; kingdom Metazoa; phylum Chordata; class Actinopteri; order Cypriniformes; family Cyprinidae; genus Labeo; species Labeo rohita. Next base: position 21,111,265 of record NC_066887.1, read on the forward strand.
GATAAATATATGCATGTAAATCTTACAGTTTTTACATGTTACTAGTTATACAAAACTCCATTATTTTTGTATGAATTTACAAATAAGTTTTATACATGTATACACATACTATATATATATATATATATATATATATATATATATATACTTACTACCAGTAAAAAGTTTTTGAACAGTAAGATTTTTATTGTTTTTTATAGAAGTTTCTTCTGCTCACCAAGCCTGCATTTATTTAACCCAAAGTACAGCAAAAATAGTACAATTTTGAAATATTTTTACTATTTAAAAATCACTGTTTTCTATTAAAATGTTTTCAAATGTAATTTATTGCTGTGATTTCAAAGCTGAATTTTTAGCATCGTTACTCCAGTTTTATGATTCTTCAGAAATCATTCTAATATTCTGATTTGCTGCTAAAAAATATATATACATATATATATATATATATATATAAATATAAATGTCTTTATCATAACTTTGATCAATTTAATGCATATTTGCTAAATAAAAGTATTAATTTCTATCATTTCTTTCTCAAAAAAAAATAAAAATTGACTTCAAGCTTTTGAATGGTATAGTGTATAATGTTACAAAAGCTTTTTATTTCAGATAAATGCTGATCTTTGGATCTGTCTATTCATCAAAGAATTCTGAAAGAAAATGTACAGAGAAAAGAAAACTGTTTTGAAATATTAATACTACTACTATTAAAAATGTTTCTTAACCAACAAATCAGCATATTAGAATTACTTCTGAAGGATCATGTGACACTGAAGACTGGAGTAATTATGCTGAAAATTTAGCTAACAGTTAAAAAAATCTTACTGTATAGATAGACAGATAGACAGACAGATAGATAACAATGGCTCTTAGGATGAAAATGATTAAAAAAAGCCATTTCAGATCAAATACAATTATATCCAGATACATATTAAATATCATAAAAAGGTTGAACGTATTACAATATACTTTTACATAGGCCTGTAATTGACCACAATTACAATACAAAATCCCATATCAAAAATCTAAAAAAAACATAATAGGCTTTTTGAACAGATTATGTGGTGAAACAGATAACCAATAATGCAATTGGCATGAGCAGAGCAGAAATGATTTGTTTTGAACAGATTGCTAACTGACCTTAACAACTTCCAATCAAATTTCCTGTAGCTATGTCATACGTAATCTTTCCTGTAAACTATTTGGGCAAATGTTTACTAAAAAGATTTGTTCAAATATACATTCCTTGCTTTTTCTAGGTGGGTTTGCAGAACATTGACATTTGACCTTCACGTGACAAAGTGCATGTTTCCATCTTTGCTGCACGTTACCCTGAACGGCTCTTTCAGGTGTTTTAACAACTCAGGTTTTCACTGACACAGACATGAATCTGCCAAGACAGGAAATGAAAGCTCAGTACAGCGTGCTGGCAGGTACTCTCACAGGAACCCAAAGAACATGCTGCGCAAGGATCAAGGTGGATGTTTTAGGAAACAGATGCTTCAGCTGTGTAGAGGTTCCATTTTGAAAGCTCCTCAGAGAGAACAGCAGCTAAACGGCATTAGTTAGAACGAACAGAGCTGGACCGGCTAGCCTGCTGGCGTGAAGTCACGCTCTGAGCACCTCCGCTCAGCTCCGTCAATGTTTGAAAGACATTCAAATGCCTGTGAGAAACACAAAGTCGACACGCCAGATCTTTAAAGGGAGCCAGAAAACACGGGGAGCTGGAAATCCCGGACCACAAGATACTTAAAAGGAATGAGGTGAAAGTAGTGTATCCTATTCCAATTTAATATGCAGATACAAATATAAATAAATCTTGTCTTCGCATCCCAATCAGCCCAAAAGCAACAAAACAGAATCGACCAATGAGATTACTTTGGGGCAAGACTACCAGGTTGGCCAACCAATGAGGCTTTGGAACTTGTTCAAAACAATTCCACATTTTTAAATTGGAATTGGAATTCACATTTAGTAATTCATTTTAAAGTAACATAAAACAAAACATTAGTAGGCATTTCAAAAACCTAATTAGACGCGTTTGCAAAACTTACTGAACTTACAGATTGGTACTAACAGTACAAAAAAAAGAATGACATACCAAACACTTGACACTTCAATACCTGGAGAAGCAGAAGGGAAGCACATGTGGCCACATGAATATGTAACAAAGGATAAAACACATATGTTTCTGAGCAGACCTTTGCTCGGGCTGTTCGGTGTTGGCACAGCATCATGAGATGGATGAATGCCGTCTTTCAGGCCAGAACATGTCTGGCAAATCCCCCAGGTCTCTAGAAACACAGGTGGTGACTTGAGAGAAACCCAGAGAGAGAGCATCTCTACAGCATATGTGATCAGCCCTGCCGGTGTGCGGACAAGCAGGGTCAAGCAGCAGGGCTCAGCAATAAGTATGGCCTGCTGACCCAGAGCCAATGTGAGGCTTTAAGGCCAGTAGATGGAATGGTCACTTGAACTTTCGGACCAACCATGCACTGCCACTGAAAACAGTACATTTGGTGACCAGTTTTCCAGCAATAGTGTATTTATACATTTATTAAGTTACACTATACCTGTACAAATTTTCGATGAAAATAAAAACTAAAGAAATACAATAAAAACGGTCATTTTACAGTTTATAAATCAATGTTTCCTATTTGAATATATTTTAAAATGTAATTTATTTCTGTGCTAGAAAAGCAGAAATTTTAATTAGGGATGCACAATACTTTCTAAACGATATCGGAATCTGCCGATAATGGCTTTAAATGTAAATACTGCCATCGGCCCGATACAAATTATGCTGATATGTCTTTGTCCGATAAGAGGAATAACTCACTTGTGCCCAGGGTGTGCTATCGATTAGATCAGGTCAGGACTGTGGCTCTTTCCCAAAGCAAAGTTTTGCTTGAATGATGATTAGATTCACTGATTTAGATTGCTGCATTTAATCTAAGAATAAACGTACAGAATGACATGTTCGGTGTGTAATAGAGTAAATAGTAATAGCATGCGCAGTGGCAACCGCAGCAGCCTCCCCCTGGTCCTAATGCCCGTTCAGTAAGGAGTTTTAATTCCGTAGGGGGGCCTACTTCTAATAAAATGTAAGTAAAATACACAAATAACATTTAAAATAAGTTTCTCATTGAATAAAGCAGTAATTGATGTCAGAAAATCAAGAGTATGTTTTGATTTAAAGGTCAGATGCTATAGCTTACATGAATTTAAAAAAAAAAAAAAAAACATGACACTTGTAAATTAAATAATTTTATACTGATTTATTCATTAATGTGTAATATGTTTTTTTTTTAAACAAATTATGAGCTCTAAAAGATTTTCAGAATTTTTATGTTAAATCTCAAAATAAAATGTTAAGGTTACCACTGCATTTTTACTGAATTTATCTATATTGATATATATTTTAAAAACTAACCAAAATTAAAAATAATTTGCTTATAATTACTGCACAGGAGGGACTTGCTGTTGTTTCCAAACAAAAGGAAATATATCGGTATTGACATTGGCTATCGGCCAAAACGAGCTAAAAATATCGGCATATCGGATATCGGCAAAAATCCAATATCGTGTATCCCTATTTCTAATATGCTGATTTGGTGCTCCAAAAAACATTAAAAGGGATAGTTCATCCAAAAATGAAAATTCTGTCATTAATTACTCACCCTCATGTCGTTCCAAACCTGTAAGTCCTTTGTTTATCTTCAGAACACAAACTAAGATATTTTTGATTAAATCCGAGAGGTTTCTGAACCTGCATAGACAGCATGCAATGTAGTACTCTCCTGAACACATGGCAAGAAATTGTTGAAAAAAAAAAAAAAAAAAAAAACGGGTGTTCTTTGAGCACAAAAAATATTCTCGTAATGTCATAAAATTAAGGCTGAACCACTAATTTCACATGGACTATTTTAATTATTTCCCTACTACCTTTCTGGGCCTTGAACATATATCAGCTGCTGTCTATGCGGGGTCAAAAATCTCCTGGATTTCATCAAAAATATCTTAATTTGTGTTTTAAAGACGAACAAAAATCTTACAGGTTTGGGACAAAATGAGGGTGAGTAATTAATAACAGAACATTCATTTTTAATGTTCTGTAATGCTTAATGGTCATTTTTTTCAGGATTCTTTCATGAACAGAAAGTTAAAAATGCAAATATTGTGTTACACTGTAAAAGTCTTTACTTTCACGTTTGATCAATTAAATGCATCCTTTGTGATCCGTAAAAAAAAATCTTAAGAAAAAAGCATTTAATGAATATAAATATTAAAATGAATAAAAAAATAAACGTTTCCAGCAAATATAAAAGATACATGGCAAAAAAACAAATCAGAACTACTGTGGCTGCATGAAAAAAACCTTACTGTTGAGCCTTGCAATTTAATTTACTAATTTTGTTAGGTGGAAATGTCCTTTGAGATACCGACTGAAAAGGCCTTGACAAAGGTAAAGCTTTCAGTTCCATATTATCTAAGAAAAAAAAGCCTATTATATTCCATCGCTAATGCAATATTAAAGCCATTGGCATGAGGGCATCACAACAACTCACTTTGTGACGAGCAGCTAAAATTTGGCATGGTTTTTGCACCAAACAAAGCTCCTTTTAAACCATTCCCATAATGCACTGGGACAGAGGTCAAAATGTGGCAGCGCGAGATTGAAGATAACAAACTCCAATCATGTGACTGAGCCGGGGACAGGCGCCTCTCGCAGCATTCACTTCAAACGGTCCATGTTTCCCTGAGTCTGCATTGATAAAGGCTTGGCTTCCATCAGCATTAGGCCAGGGCTTTGTGCTCAGACTAGCCCACCCCACTCCTAAAAACTTCAAGCCGCCCGAGGGACAATGATGTATAAATTAGCTGCCAGTTCAAAGTTTAATTTAATCCAGATTTCAGCCACTGCTGAAGTGGAGCAGAATGGCTTAGAAAGTCGGTGGGATGCTTTGTCCAGTCTCACGCCTGCCTCCCCACCTCCCCTTCTCCGACAGGAAGCTCTGGAACAGTTCTTTAGTTTCAGCTCATTAACCTCTCAGTGGTCAGAGAACCCCGAGCATGCAATAGTCTGAAACAGAAAAGGAACAAAGGGCTGGACACGACAATGCCACAATGTCTTTCTAAGAACATTAAGGAGATGAGCATTGCCTCTGTTTTCTAACACTCTCCGGACTCCTGCGGTGTTTGCAATCACCGCTCTACCAAAAGGAGATGTTTTTTTTTTAAGTGCTAGCTAGTTTCACTAATAGCGCAGGAATCGAAAAGTGGGAGCTTTTTACTGAAAGTTTGTGCTGACACGGACTGTTTTTCACCCATCCGTTTACATAGGCATCAAAAATGATGACCTGCCAGAGTTGTTCATCACTTGGCGCTGCAAATGGGCCCTTATCTGCAGAGATAAAAGCTGGAGGCGATTTCGACGCTTCAGTGGCTGATCTGTTCCAATCCTCACTCTGTCGCAATTGAATTCCCATCCAACCTTTGCCTTAAGAGGATTTGTCCTCAAGGGAGTCAGGAGGCCATGGCATTTGGGAAGAGGGGGAGGGGAACAGCCAGGAAGAAAAACTTTTCAAAAATCCCAAAATTGGTGACGAGAGAAAACAGAACGAGACTTTAAAAGTAATGAAAGGTGAAAGGGTTGTCTCTTTGTCCTATTTTTCAACAGAGCCAGATTGAACGTCGAACAGCAGGATATTAGATTGCAGGGTAAAGTGATGTTTTGGTGCCGCAGACATCCATCTGGTCCGCTTGTGTTGTTTTGATGGAGAGAAAAGGTATAGCATGTATTAATAAAGTGAACGAGGGATGCAGGCCGCTGGAGGAAGCAGCAGGTGGTGATTTCTGATCCCATTATGTGGGGCTAATCCACAAACTAGAGCACACGGTCTTGTTACAACCTACAATTTCTGTTCTAGGAACGGCAACACCTACACCTGAAGTGGCCTCGGTTTCATCTTCAGCGAAAACATCTGTTGTTTCGCTTCATCTGTCTATCAGTGGATTCTGGTGTGATTATAAAGCGTGGGTCATTTTCTCAAAGCATGCAGTAGATGAAACATCATGCTGCTCTTTCACACACAGGCAAAGTTGCACTACGGATTAGAGCTTTGCGAAGGCAGCAGGGTTATAGTGGCACATGTATGAGCTTAGTTGGATTGCTAGGGTTGACCGGGCAAATCAGGCCACATACTAAAGCGCAGACAAACAAACCTATATTCAAGTTTTTCAGTAAACAAATGATCAAAGCTGGTCATAATACCATACAGTCAAGAAACATGTAGGACAATGCAATATCAAACAAAACAGCCTTTGCTTTTATTAGCCCTATTTGGACGGAACTAGTTTTCTAAACTACATTTGAGTTTCAATTCTTATCACCCGACATCTGCGACGGGACTAACATCTCCTTATTTACATAGGTGGGAGGGTCTGTTTTGTACAACAGAGTTATAGTCATTCAGATTGATTGCCATTAGTATAGTAGCCAGTCTTAACAGTTTACGTGCTCTGGCTATTTTAATATTATTATTTCTTTGCCAGGAGGGACATCCTTCAAATTTAATGTTTAATAGGTTAAGTGGCTTTTTTAATAAGAACAAGTATAATTAAACATTCAGGGCATTACAGCCTGTAAGGGTCAATAAGGGTCAATTTTTCAAAATTGAGATTTATACATCATCTGAAAACTGGATAAACAAGCTTTCCATTGATGTATAGTTTATTCGGATAGGACAATATTTGGTCGAGATTCAGCTATTTGAAAATCTGGAATCTGAGGGTGCAAAAAAAACCAAAATATTGAGAAAATTGCCTTTAAAGTTGTCCAAATAAAGTTCTTAACAATGTATATTACTAATCAAAAATTTACAGTAGTACAATTTTACAAAATATCTTCATGGAACATGATCTTTACTTAATTTCCTAATGATTTTTGCCCTAAAAGAAAAATCAATAATTTTGACCAATACAATGTATTTTTGGCTATTGCTACAAATATACCCCAGCGACTTAAGACTGGTTTTGTGGTCCAGGGTCACATATTTTTAAGGAGCTCCTGCATACATTTACACTGCACTTACAAATTGCATTAATGATATTATGAGATTAATGTTTTAAATATAAAATTTAGAACACAGAAACATGAAATATGACACTTTTAAATGTGAGACTAAAATCGCAAGTAGCTAGCATCGTCGTTGAGTCATTTATTCAATCAATTTGTTCAAAATGGTTGACTCATTTAAAAACAAAGATGCTGTTTTTTATGAATGAGCCAGTGAATTATTTATTCAAGAATGCATTTAAAAAAAAAAAAAACAGACAGGCACAACATGGCTTTGTTTAGAACTAAAGCAAAAAGAGAATATTTTCTCTACAATTTGAATTTTTGCCATGACACTTACACTTATGTAACAATAACCTAATTTTGACAAATGATTAGATCGGTATTGTGAAGTTATGCAGTAAATACCTGAAGCAGCTGCATTTTGCTATTTGAGTGCTCGTTTAATAGAAACGATTTTAATGAGCTTGAAAACTCTTGATGCGCACAAGACATGGTAATAAAAACATTTGGAGCTTCAGAATCAATGCTGAAACACTTCTCAATTCGCAATGCATTTATTTTCCCAGCCCCAAATGACCCCCTATAAAACTAGTCCCATCAGAATAGGGATTTAGAATCAATTCACAATACTTTGTCTAAATTAAAAAAAAAAAAAAAAAATTAAACGCCAAAATCAATTTACCCACCCTACAACCATATTAGCTGTATATGACTTATGTTCATGTTTTAGATGAACACAATCGTATCACATAAAAAAATGTCTTTAAAATGACAGTGAATGGGTGTTGAGATTTTGAAGCCCAAAAAAGTGCATCAATTTGGCATAAAAGAGCTCCACACGGCTCTGGGGGGGGGTGTTAATAAAGGCCTTCTGAAGTGAAGCAACACATTTAAGAAAAACATCCATATATAAAACTTTATAAACTGTAATATCTAGCTTGTAACTGTTGTATGCACATTCACAATAGAGGGGTGTTCCAGTGGATGACGTAGGACGTAGGTGTAGTGTAAGCTGTGGTGAAAATATGCCAGTCTACCAAGAACCACCTTTTGTTTCAAATAAAGGAAAACCAGTCTCCTTTTGGCTAATATCGAAATCCTGACATTTTACTTTACAAATCATCTTTTGTACTTCTAATTCGTGAATGTTTTTTACACCCTACATACAACAGTTAGTGTAAGCTATGGTTTATAATGTTTTAAATATGGACATTTTTCTTACACAAACGCATCGATTCGTTTTAGAAGGTCTTTGTTAACCCCTGGAGCCATGTGGAGCACTTTTTAAGTTGGTTGGATTCACATTATTGGACTTCCAAAAAATCAACAGCCATTCACTGTCATTACAAAGCTTAAAAGAGCCAGGACATTTTTTAATATAACTCCAATGGTATTTGTCTGAGAGAAGAAAGTCATAAACACCTAGAATGGCTTAAGGCTGAGTAAATCATGGGGTAATTTTCATTTCTGGGTGAACTATCTCTTTAAATTAGCTCTAGATGACGGCAAAGGTAATCAATATTTATTCAAACAATACTCTTAAGTAAAAACAAAGAAACTCTAATATCAGCCAATAACCAATACGGTTATTATTTAATACAGCAACATTTTCTAGTGGTCATGTGTGAAAAATACTGTTAAATCAGCTGCAGACTGAAACGAAAGAGCTACATTTGTGAACAACAGATGTGGAACATTTCCCATCCGACAATTTAATGCGCTTCATGTGTGAAAGTGGCTATTAATCGCAATCAGCAGGAATTATTTAAAAGGTTTTCTTGCTTTCCTGACTTTTTTTCTACTTGTGTGTCCTATAATTTTGTCATATAGAAAATGAACTGTTTCCTTTCTACGTAGATCTAGTCTTCCTGGCAACAGAAACGGTCTTAAGAGGATTCCTAAAGCATACGGCCAAATTCAAATTTATATTTTATTCTATGTAAATAATTCAGCTTTGGCAAACAGAAATAGGTCCTGTACCAGAGCTTGTCTGAGCTTTAAATCTTTCATGAAGAGTGCAGACGAGCAATAGGAGGAAGAGATGGTTCTTCCCAACAGACCACAGACGCTGCAGAGTTTATCAGGACAGAGAGGAACTCGCTCCACGGTCCAACATGTGAGACTGTTGACAAACTGCACCACAAAAAACACATTGCAAATCTCTGCCAAACCTCACACGCTGTTCTGCCCTGCTCGTTTTACTCTCTGCTGTAATTCAAAAGGAATGTGTGTGGTTTCAACGAGTCGCCTTTTTCCAGTCCCAGAAGCATTGAAAACCCCACATGACTACCCAAGAGCCAGTCTGATCTAATGTTTGCTGATAAGACTCATTTTGGTTGCCGTATGGAAACACTGAGATACTTTAAAGGCGCAATTGATGGTTAATGCTAGATGTTTGTCAGGCTAAGTGGTAACAGAAAGAACTGTGTCGAATTAGCACTGGTCTAGTGGCGACCAAAGCCACACCAAAGAGGAACCACCGCATGATGCTTCTGCTTTCAGTTTATTAGTGTGTACAGAACGGAGAGTCAACACTTAGTTAATTATGCCCGTAATACAAGCTAGGCTTGGATTTGCTCAGTTTTTCCATGAAAGGGGCCATGATTACACAGAAATATGTTTGTGATCTCTGTATTGAATGTGTCTGATTTGTACTGTCAGTGCAGCGTGAAAAAAGAAAACAAAGCAAATATTGGCTGGGGGAGTTTGACGAAGGTGATACAAAGCAGGAACAGATGCAGAAGACAACAAAAGGAAGCACACAGTGCCAAAAAGCAATGTTTAATGTCCTACGGGACCTATATGCAATAAAAAAGGACAAATGCAAGTTATGAATATGATGGATGGGTCAATAGCAAATTAAGAGTCCACAATAAAGAAAATGAGGGAAAAAATCTAGTTTAAAACACATGCGCCAAGTTAACAGAAACATACTCTTTGTATTCATGTTGGTCTCATATGGTTTTGAAGAAACTTTGCACCATTTTCTAAAAAAAAATTTAAAGTTAATCATTCTGAAATGTAATTTCATATACTTTGAATACATGGAAGTGTACACATCTTAAGTTTTATTTAAAAAAAAATTATGATAATAATAAATGATGCTCCAGAAGGAAACACGATGCATTAAGAGCCGGCGGGTGAAAACTTTTTGAATTTGAAGATCAAGGTAAATTGTACTTAATTTGTCTTCCAGGAAACATGCAAGTACCTTCTGTTGCTTCCGGAGGGCAGCACTAACTGAAAAAAATAAAATGATATTTCAACAAAATATGAAAAATTTGGATATCTTCTTCTTGTTCAAAAGTTTTCACCCTCCGGCTCTTAATGCAACGTGTTTCCTTCTGAAACATCAGAGATATTTGAACCTTTTTTTAATAGTTGTGTTTGACCTGGAGGTTTTTTCTGAAGACCAGCGTTCAGTTAACTGTTCAGAACAAACAAGAGAGTCATGAAAAATCATCACAAAAAAAACAAACCAAAAAAATACAGTCGTAGATCATCCAGGTAACCACACACAGTATTAAGAACCAAGGGTTCACAAACTTTTGAAGGTGGTAATTTAATAAATTCAGCTATTTTTTGTCATGTGCACTATATGTAAGCATTTTTTATGAAAAATATCTTACTTAGGACAGTACTAAATAAAAAATAACATGCATTTTGTATGATTTTTCTTAATTTGTTCAAATCACACATTTTTACAGATTCTACAAGTTACAAATATTTTTACAAGTTACAATAAGTTTTGGGAAAGTTACACCATTAATTTCATCCTGAATTAATTCTATAATTCTATAATTATCTGCATTTGAAAAGAGAGTTTAGTCATCCTGAGTTGGATAATATTTTACTTTATGTCCCAAAAAATTCACAAATTAGAAATCACGGCATTTTTAATGTATTTTTGAATAAATAGATGCAAACCAAATAATGAGCATTACATTATTGACCTAAATGCTGAACGCTAACCAGAAGTTTATGCATGAACTGTCTCAGTTGGTAGGTTATGGCAGAAAAACTCAGTTTTCCACAGTTTTATTTTGTACGAAATGGTGATCCTCAACGGTCGGCTCAGTGCTGAGCGTGTCAATTTCGTTTGTGCGAACAATGACAGCGTGCTCATTTGGACAGGCTCTTCTGAGTTCACCCTTTTCTCATTTAAACAGTGTGACGGAATGCTAGTGGATGAGAAAGGAGATCAGAGTGCAGTTTACAGCACACAAATGGGTGTTAACAGAGTGCATTAGGCCAGATTAACGGCGGCGTGTGGGGCTGTCGAATTAATGCATCCGAGCACATCAAAACTCCCGAAGGGTCAGTATGCTTTCTGAACCACAATGATTAAAGATCAACAAAATCTCCTCTTGGGCCGCTCGTCTCACTGCCGCAGTCGTTTTCTAAGCAATGTACCCACTCGCAGTCTGATTAGGTGGACACAGTTAAAAGAAATTGGATATGGTGGCTGCCACCAGTATCAGTGGGTGCAATCGATGGTTCAGAACAGCTGGAGGGGACTAGATTTCAGTGTTCAGAAACCACCAGAGAAAAGTCAAGTTATTAAGTCTCTCCAACATCACCTCAAAAATCTTCCTGGATGCTTTGATGTGTTTTAAGCAAGGCCACATTCACCGAAGCAATTGAGACAAAACAAGTATAAAACACTCGGCTTTCAAAGTGCAGCTTTTAAGAGTTACGGTTTCTAAACGGTTCCCATAACAACCACTTGTCAGATTGTCAGAGTGGCATGTGGAAATTAAAGAAACGCTTGAAAACATGCTGTGAAAATATCAATCTCAACCTATGGTTAATTAACTGAAGTTACACTGAAAAATGATTTGTGTAATTTAATTAGCCGCATTCATAGATGTCAAAGAGTGCTTACATGTAGAAGCAATCTAGCAATCTTTTCTTCACAGGTATCTGTGGTTCACAAGTTCATCAAAACAGTTAACAGCATGTCTAAATATCTATACTTTATCAAGTTCCTTTACCAAACAGCTAAAAGTCATCATATGACTTTGAAGCAAGAGACATAAACAAAAAATAAACAGCAAGTACTCCAAGTATCAAATGGAAGGCCACATGTGGCCCTCCGAATATCTTTTAAGTGAAGTTTGAGCAAACATTATACATATTATACGGATAGATAGATTTATATATATTGTAATTTATTCCTGTGATCAAAGCTAAATTTTCAGCATCATTACCCAAGTCTTTAGTCACATGATCCTTCAAAAATCATTCTAATATGCTGATTTGCTGTTCAAAAAACATTATTATTATTATTATCAATATTTAAAACAGTACATTTTTTTAAGATTCTCTGATGAATAGAAAGATCCAAAGATCAGCATTTACTTAAAATAAAAAGATTTTGTAGCATTATACACTATAACATTTGAAAGCTTTGAGATTTTTTATTTTTTTATTATTATTATTATTATTTAGCAAGGATGCTTTAAATCACAAGTGATGATAAAGACATTTATAATGTTATAAAAGATTTCTATTTCAGATAAATGCTGTTCTCATGAAAAATCAACTCAGCTGTTTTCAACATAATAATAATAAATGTTTTTTTAACAGCAATCGAATATTAGAATGCTTTCTGAAGGATCATGTGACTGGAGTACCAATGCTAAAAATATCAGCTTTGAAATCACAGGAATAAAATATTTTTTAAAATGTATTAAAATAACAAGCAGTTATTTTAAACAGTAAAAATATTTCACAATTTTATTGTTTTTGCTGTACTTCAACTATCAAATAAATGCTGAGCATAAAAGACTTCTTTAAAAACATTAAAAATCTTACTGTTCAAAAACTTTTGACTGGTAGTGTATATAAATATGTACAGAGAAAGATACATATGTGTATATAAAATGTAATAAAATCACTGTACATTTAGAGGAGTGGCCTTTGAAATGTTAATAAATTAATAAATAATAATTCTTAATATTAACAGTACAACATAAAAGACAAAAACACTGCTGTACAACCGCAAACGGATAAAAACAAATGAACGTACATAATTCTGCGACAGACATTTCGAGAAAATATACTAATTAACTAATTATTACTAATTAATAAAAAGAAAAATCACAACTGATCTGAAACAACTTTGGCTCTGATGATGCAAGTTGTTTATTTTTTGCAGAATCAGATGAATTACATACTTGTATAATATCCAACTATAATAAACGCACAATGCAGCACACAGATGGTGTCTCACACTGTTCTTACATTTACACTGCACAAGATGGCTTCTACGCTCATCAGCCCGCACAGTTAGACGTCTCCTCACTTAACTTTCCAAAAGCTTTTTCCATTATAAACGACACTTTCAAACAGCGAAGAGCGACAAGGCCTATGAAACACGGGATCTCACACGTTCCCTTCAGGCACAGCAAATCACTAGACTCTGGTATCACCGGCTGTCTTTTTACAATGTACTTTTGGGTCTCAACCAAACAGTACAGTGAGTACAAGTGGCAGCTTTAACTAGGTAACGACTTCTGACAAAAAAAATGACAACTTCACTGTTTTATTAATAATAGGAAATTATGGTTACACTACTGTTCAAAGATTTTGGATTGTTTTTTGCATTGGAGTAATAATACAGTAATGTTGTAAAATATTATTACAGTTTACAATAACCATTATCTATTTTAATATATTTTAAACTGTAATTTATTCCTGTGAAGGCAAAGCTGAATTTTCCGCGTCATTTCTCCAGTCTTCAGTGTCACATGGTATTTCAGAAATAAGCTAATATGCTGATTTGATGCTCAATTATCAATGTTGAAAACAGTTGTGTTGCTTTGATGAACAAAGTTGAAATCTACAGCATGCATTTGAAATGAAATCTTTTGTAACATTTTAAACATCCTTACCATCATTTTGATCAATTTAATGCATCTTTGCTGGACATGCAGTGTATGCAGGAGTTCAAACAGACCTCAGTCTATCTTTTCAATTCTATCTAGTGTGGTTAACTGATGTGATCAACATTCAGAAAACCACTTTCACACCAAGCAAACTATGACGTCAAACAGACTCTGGCCTGCCCCAAAAGCTATAGTGTGAAAGCAGAGCCCCCTCTATTTCAACCGCCGTTCTTAAACCACAATCCTCCAAAGGAACTTTCCATTTGCTAAGCTAATAAAGAGCAAAAAAAGAGTGGGCGCAAAAGGAGCGTGTTTTAAATGGTGGAGCGTGTTGAGGGTTTCTTTTTTTCTTCCACAAGCCCATGTGTTCACATTGGGGGGGCTCTGGGTCACGGCTTTGCACCCTTGAGGCTCCTTACTGTCTACAGTAAGCTGGCCAAAGCAGTGCTTTGGCAGCAGCACTTTCAGTACTCGCTCTGTATAGAGCGTGTCGGTCTGCCACTGCTCCCACCGCTTCCGAGCTCGACTCGGCTTGCGTTATTTGTCGATTCCCACTGGCATGCATGACTTTATCCCTGTGAAAGAACTGCTTCCAACTCTCAGGGGAAAAAAAAACCTGAACAGAGGCGCTTTGAAGCGAACACACATACGTGTTGCAGATGTTTGTGGTGCCGACATAAACAAGCACAAGGCATGTGCCATCAGAGCATAGCGAGGCATATCTGCTTTTTTTCCCTCCCCTACTCTGCCTCTTCATTCTTTCCATCTGCTGGGAAAGAAGATAAAGAATAATGCCACTGTTCTTTGGAGTAACCGAAGACAGGGTAATAATAATGACGAGCTTAGCTGCAGGGAGAGAAGTCGGCTGGGCTGAGGTTGCATGGCTGATGACAAAACAAGAGCACTCTGGGATTCCTTTACAGGCCTAGCGGCCCAGTGCCTGCTGAGACCATTAAGGATTATGCAATGTGGAACAGTTAGAGTCAATCAAAAAGAGCCCCCGAGGGAACAGAGGTGGGATGCGAGATTTTCTCCCACGTGTCCACTATAAATGCACGCTGGAGAGGAACATTTTTTTAAAAATCTTTATGCCAAGGCTGCATTTATTGATCAAAAACACAGTTAAAACATTGTGAAATATCTTTACAATTTAAAATAACCATTAACCAAATAACCTGTGATGGAATATTGAAGCTTTTCTAATTACGAGATTCCAACTCTGAACTGAATTCATTCAGCAAGGTGTTAAAAGGATAGATAACAGCCATCTAGAAATCTCATTTCCTCACTGTTTAAAGGTGCTGACAAGCTCCTGACTGATTTGTGGATGTGTTTTCATTAACACAAAGTCATCACTGCCCATCAAAACCTGAAAACCGCAGCATGGATCTGCTAAATGTTGTAACATGTTACGCTATGATTATTTCATAACTCAATATTCCATCCTAAACCATTAATATTTACAGGACGACGTAAACGGGGAGCACTTCTGGGCCCTTATCTCGCAGACTCAATACATTTTTTAGTACGCAGGATTATTGCGGATGTGTGACCATCCGCCTTGCTAATCAGGAAGAGAAAAACAGCCTCAGGTGAGAGACTGGCAAAAGCGAGGGGTGAAAACGCGGTCAGAGTGCTACTGTCTCTCGCTCTGATCGCTCTGTGCATTCATTTAATTGTGTAAGCATCCGGACAGAGTGTAAAAAAAAATACATTCTAGGTTCCTTATGGACATCTATGGTCCACGAAAATCCATGGAACCATTCCATTTTCAAATTTGTTCTTTTAAGAACTTTTCTCCGGAAGATTCTTTGTGGAACCAAAAATGGTTCTTCTACGGCATCACTTGCACTTTTTAGACCCTTGATTTTTAACGGTGTAATGACAAAACTATACAAAATGTTAAAAATAGTGCTGGCAAACATTTAGCTACTTACCAAAGTATCACATCTCTGCCAAAAAGACAACTGAAAAACTGACCCTAATTAACCACCAGTTTAAAAACTATTGTGGCGTCTTTTTTATTCTGACGCTAATTTCCTTTTAAATGCTAAAAACACTTTGTTGTGTGAAAACATCCTTGAGGTCTTAGGAAACGAGCATGCAGTGACCTTGCAAACATCTCCATTTCGAAGGCAATATTCACACTTCCCACCAAAACATCATGCAAATTACACGGTCAAACATCTGGCCGCAGACAACACACCAAACTGTGACAGGTCCGTAGCGTGCAATTTCAGAGAAAGCAGAGGTCAAATGAGGCACAAAAAGAGACTAAATAAAAACATTCTCAGGACATATTCGCAGACAAAACACTTCTTTTTGTTTACTGGTGAAGGGTACCGTTGGCAACACATGGATCATCCTGGAGGTTTCGAACCAGATAACTTTAATTGCTCTGTGTACAAGATGCCGGTATAGAAAATCTATATGCTATGTTGGACCTCATTGAGATTGATGCCGCCTTCACGCCTCTAGGCCAAAGTGAGTGAGTGAGGTCCTAATCAATGGGAGGAGACAGTACAAACCAGCATGCGCCAGTCAACCATGGAATTACAAAGCACGGGTGCCAATCCCTTGGCATTGCATCAAAAAATTACTAGCAACTGGCTTATTCAGGATGCACGTTCATCAAATCCATTGCCAATTAACTGTATAATAAAACAGCCAGGTTGCCCACGAAAGGTTAATGAATTACACTTTCAATGCTCCAGAACACACATTTTCCATTCCTGTCTTGGAGTAACAGTGGCTTTTAAGAGAAAGCCTATGCAAAACAATCAACGAGCGCATGTGTTCACATTCCAACAAACCAAGCCAAGTGTGACCAAGAGAGAGTTAGTGTCTGATTTACAGCTTCTGCATGTTAAGCTGCTCTAAGAGACACCTGGTCACTTTAAGCAGAGGGTTTATGGAGAAGTTGGACACATTTTGAGTGTTACAAACAAAATGGATGCTGTTGGTCTGAAAGCATAGGCTTGTGGTCCAATTTTAAAGTTCAGCTCGCCAACATTTGTCGAGAAGACAATGCAGTTTTACAAATACTGCTGGTAGTTCCCACTGCAGTCATTCACATTTATGAAACTTAATCTAAATTGAAAAAAAAAAGGTTTTAGGGGTAAATCATTTAATTGCACACTGAAATTGTGTACAGTTTAACAATTTACCCCTCGAGGCATAGTGAATTTTCAATATCTCTGGAACCGAACCATGTGGGGCCTTAAAAATGAAGATTCCAAAAGGAAAGTTTGTTAAGACTCAATATTTAAAATGACATTAAGAAATCTTAAATACTTCTTAAGTTACAGGAATGCAAACATTGGAGAAAAACTTAAAAGGTGCTGTTTCCCCATTTTTGAATGGTCACCATTGGCACCTAATGCAACAAAGATTGCTAAAGTAAACAGATTTTACTAATAGACCTATCATTCTCTGTGTAAAAATAACATTATGATGCTTCCATCTTTCTTTAGTCATTTTAACCACCTGTAATCTGGCTCTGAATTTCAGATAAAAATTCCATTTTGACCACCCTCTACAAAATACTGAATTTCTTAGTAAATATTCATCCATGACATGTAATATTTTGGCTTTCATCACTATACATGTCTATCTTTCTTCAGGAAAAATATTATCAAAAAATATGAGGCAGTGAAGTTTCAGAAATTTGGTTGATTTGATACAGAATGACTAAACAGCAAGTTGTTTCTATCTTCCTCGCTTCATTTGTACCTGTCCTGAAATGTCTCCACAAACAAGTTAGTGGTTTTATGACCGCATTTATAGTAGTTTTACAAGCCTCTGTGGCTCTGGTGAGGATGAGACAACACTATACCATTTCTCTGCCATAGATTTCACAATATAAGAAGGAAATACTTTGAAAACCTATCAAGCTTCATTCCACATTTTCCAATGTCAGAAACACATCAAACGTGAGTATTTCAGTCAACACATCTGCACTGTAAACCCTAGACAACACCATATATTTGTACAATATTCCAAATGTTCATTAATGCCTTGTTTAATGTTTTCCTCACTATATTCTAGTGGTTAATATACAAAAATAAACACACAGGCACACTATTTTGTCTATTAGTACTCATATTGTACGTAAAACAACCCTGCCGTGATTAACGAAACGTATAGTTGATCTGACGCAATACATATCTAAAACATGAATTATCATTTGACACATGGCAAAGTATGAATCAGTCTAGTGAAACAGTGTTTGACTGGTTACTTTCTAACGTGGCCGGATGGCTGCTTGAGTTTACGCTCAACTACCCCCCAGCAAACCACTTATTGTTCTCGGTTGAAACTCACCCTTTCCCCGGAAAGAAAGGCTGTCAAGCCGAGGGTTAATATCATCCAAACGTTCCTCATAATTCCTTAGTCTTCGCTTGTGAAAACGGAAAATATCGTCCCCGTGTCTGTTTCCACTTTTGGAGAAACTCTTCCCTCTCTCTCTCTCTCTCTCGCTCGGTCGCGCTCCAATCTCGCTCTCTCAAAGGACTCAAATCCCACCGGATACGTGTTGCTTTTTTGTCTGCTTATTCCTCCCCGCACTTTTGTACACTAAAATAGGTCGTTTTCGGTAGGTTTCGCAAAGTCTTGCGCGTTCAGTCTACGGTAGCATACGTTTAAACCTGCACTCGTCTCGCAAAGGTAAATTTAATGTGAGGTCTCTCAGCCATACGTCTGAAGTGCAGCTCCGCTGTCGAGCCACCCGCAGGACTGAGAAGAAAATACGGGTCAAACAGAGGGAGAGCTTGAGCAATGATTGACAGATGCCGCGACCATATGCGCTGCTTGGCCGAGAGAGAGAGAGAGCGCGAGGGAGAGAGGGGACGACAACTTCAGTTCTGGTTTTTAAAATGTTTATATTTTAAGGCATGTCAGATTTAAGTACTAAACCATGATGCTTTTATGACACTGTGTTATTTTAATACGTTATTTATTTGTAAAAGTCCAATTACTTAAACATTTAGTTATCTTAAAGAATTTTGAGCTTGCGTTGTATATGAAATGTACTATATGAATATGTTTCATATAGATGAGTCGGATTTTTTTTTTTAGATAACAGGTTAAACCAGTTTCCCAACCAGTTTAAACGGACTGCATCGGTCCGAGGTGAGTCACTGAACCGCGAATCTGTTCCAATGCCAGATTTTTAAAGGATTTTAAAATAAATGCTTTTTAGTGTATTTTCTAGGGATGTATATTTGGCAGTTGTTCATTGGTAACACTATTAGGAGTATGTACCTGCTAGAACTTACTAAAGGAATTCTCAATGCAATGTCTCCCCCTAATGGACAACTGCGTATTAATATCGTTGAGAAGAAATAATCCTGTTTTCATTTCTTAACCTTCTCTAAGTGATCATGGTCTTCATTTACTAACCACAGTCTATGAAACAAAATTGCATCTGCTTGTTTTTGTAATATTGCAATGCATTTGAAAGGAATTATGAAGCAGTAAATTGCTTAGGGATAATTGGACTCTTGCTTCCTGATCTTGAGTGTTGCCAAAGGTAACCAATTATCCCCCTCTCTGCACATAAACACATGCAGCCCTCCCTCTTCTTGCTTTACAGACCTAGATTATTAGCAGTGGCGTCCTAGATTACCCCGCCAATTAAGATGATGGTAAAGCCCCTTCTGCCAGAATCCAAGGGCCTCTTTTGTGCCCTTAATATAGACTTATATATTAACAGCTATCCAATACTAATACAAATTACACTGTAAAAAATAAAAAACACAATTTGTTGAGTCGTCTTAAAATAATTTGTTACCCTGCTGCCTTAAAATTTTAAGTTCAGTCAACTAAAATAAGTTTAGTCAACTTGAAATGTTAAGTTGTACTAAGTAACAACTTAATATTTGTGTTTGCTAAATTTAACAGATGGGTAAGTAACCCAGCTGCCTTAAAATTTTAAGTTGATTCAACTCAAATATCTAAGTTGTCACTTAGTATAATTTAACATTTCAAGTTGAATAAACTTTTTTGGAGTTGACTGAACTTAAAATTTTAAGGCTGCCAGGTTACAAATTGTTTTTTACAGTGTACTACACCATTTTTCTAATAGTTGATACAAGAGAAAAAGTAATGTAATGCATTTTATTTACCCACGTAGGCAAATTTGCATACTTAGCTTTGCTAGTTTAATATAGTCAATGATTTTTTTTCCATTAATCATTTCCATTCACATTAGGATGTGTTTACTCTTATGAGGACTGAACTCAATAACAATATTGAAAATGCCACCTAGTGGCATATGCTGATGTTTCTCATTATTAAATATTCTAGTCAACAACCTCATGCAAAGCACAGTGGACAATAACCAGGGCAACAAATTATAGTTGAGAGAAGTTTGCATGTTGTAAAGCACACAAACGACAAAAAGTAGTTTTGTCATCATGTGCTGTTCACACAGGCTTCCCTAAAGCTTCACTCATTAAACTGAATTGGCTCAAAGGCTTTCCAAGAATTCCAAAGCTAAAGGCAAAAGAAAGTATAATCAGATTATTAAAAACACTTAGATAAATAGACACATACTATGTTTTTTAGCAATTGTAAATAATTCAACTATAGCATAATTAAATACCACCTAAGTGACTTTAGCTGTGCTCAATCACAGCCTTTAAATCAAAGTGTTAAGTTGAGGGCACTTTAAGACATCTGACGCTCCCAAACAGGTGACAGGCCTCTTCTTGTGGAGTAGGCAGCAGAGCAGCCATCAGACGGAAATGCTGGGTTATGATTTTTTAAGGGCCGGGCGCCAGTTTGACTTCCTGGGTTAAAGGTCAGGAGACAGAGAGCGAAAGTACGAAAGAGAAGACGGGCCAGTAAAAGCATAAATCTTTACTCTGCACACAGAGGTTTATCTTCTTACTAGCAACACATCCCAAAGAGGAAAGACAGAACTTCTAAAACCTCTACATTAGTATTGGTATTTGGAAATGTGACCCTGGACCACAAAACCTGTTGTAAGCAGCACGGGTATATTTGTAGAAATAGCCAAAAATTCATTATTTCGGTCAAAAATATTGATTTTCCTTTTATGCCAAAAATCATTAGGATATTAACTAAAGATCATATTCCATTAAGATATTTTGTAAATTTCCTACTGTAAATATATCAAAACTTAATTATTGATTAGTAATATGCATTGCTAAAAACGACATCTGGACAACTTTAAAGGCGATTTTCTCAATATTTAGATTTTTTTTTTTTTTTTTTTGCACCCTCAGATTCCAGATTTTCAAATAGTTGTATCTCAACCAAATATTGTCCTATCCTAACAAATCATACATCAATGGAAAGCTTATTCATTTAAAAAAAATGACCTTTATTGGTGGTTTTGTGGTCCAGGGTCACAAATTAGTACATTTAGTATAAATTAGTCTCAAAACATCACAGGAATCATATATGAAACTCTTGGCGCTGCAGGCAGTGGCTACTAATATTTAAATTCTGTCATTAATTACTCACCCCCATGTTGTTCTAAACTGACAAGACCTTCATTCATCTTCAGAACACAAATTAAAGGAAAAGTCCACTTCCAAAACAAAGATTCACATATAATGTACTCACCCCCTTGTCATCCAAGATGTTCATGTCTTTCTTTCTTCAGTCGTAAAGAAATTATGTTTTTTGAGGAAAACATTTCTGCATTTTTCTTCATATAATGGACTGCTGTGGTTCCCCCGATTCTGATCCTCCAAAATGCAGTTTAAATGCGGCTTCAAACGATCCCAAATGTGGTTGTAAACAATCCCAGGCGAGGAAGAAGGGTCTTATCTAGCGAAACGATTGATTATTTTTATTTTTAAAAAAAATACAATTTAAATACTTTTTAATATCAAACGCTCGTCTTGCCTTTCTCTCCATGAACTCTGTGTATTCTGACTCAAGACAGTTAGGGTATGTCGAAAAACTCCAATCGTATTTTCCCCCTCAACTTCAAAAATCATTTCAAAATCATCCTACATCGCTGCAGAACTACTGACCCAGTCTTTGCAAAGTGAACATGCAAACAAGATCAAACACCCTTAACAAAAAAGGTAAAACAGTGATATAGGACGATTTTAAAGCTGAGGGAGAACATGAGATGGGAGTTTTCCGACATACCCTAACTGTCATGAGCCAGAAAAAAAAAAACTACCCAGGCAATGCAAGACAAGGCGAGCATTTGGCATTAAAAAGTATATAAATTGTATCATTTTTATTAAAATAACCGATCGTTATTTTAATATTGATAATACCCTTCTTTCTCAGCCAGGATCGTTTACAACCACATTTGGGATCGTTTGAAGCCGCATTTAAACTGCATTTTAGAAGTTCAAAATCGGGGCACCATGTCAGTCCATTATATGGAGAAAAATGCTCAAATGTTTTCCTCAAAAAACATAATTTCTTCACGACTGAAGAAAGAAAGACATGAACATCTTGGATAACAAGGGGTGAGTACATTATATGTGAATCTATGTTTTGGAAGTGGACTTCTCCTTTAAGATAAAATCCAAGAGCTTTCTGACTTAGTGCATAGTGGTACTCTCATAAATGTGGGTCAACGGAAGAGAAGAAATTGTTGAATAAAGTTGTTATTTTTGTTTTCTTTGCACACAAAATGTATTCTCGTAGCTTCAGAACATTATGGTTGAACCACTGGTGTCACATGGACTATTTTAAGAATGTCCTTACTACCTTTCTGGGCCTTGAACGTGTCAGTTGGGTTGCTGTCTATGTAGGGTCAGAAAGCTCTCAGATTTCATCAAAAGTATCTTAATTTGTATTCCGAAGATGAATGAAGGTCTTACAGGTTTGAAACGACATGAGACTGAGTAATTAATAACAGAATTTTCATTTTGTCAGGTGAACTATCCCTTTAAGTTTTACATACTTCATGAATCACATATGGCATTAGTCAAACAGCTTGCACAAACCTCATAGAAGTGTATGTCGTGGCGAGTGGATGACACCTTGATCCTGCAGACATAAATCAGGCTTATTATTTCCTCAAACATGCTCTCATCCATCACATTGTTCATTAAAGCAGCAGAAACACACATAATTGATCTCGCAGGTATGGTATCAATAGCTGCTCTGACCTGTCAAAAGCCATATGGTGCTGTTGAGGCAGATCTATCCCCAGCAGCAGCCTGAAGTGACAGAGGGCAAGCTGCTTTTGTGCCAGATCCACCTTAGCACACTTGCCTGTTAGTGTCCCCTCTGAAAAAGCGGGAAGGGTAAGGATGACATGCTGTTAATGCAGTCTTCACAGATTAATACGATTAAAAGCTGTGTTACGTTGTTAAATAGGTTACATACACATCTTAACTGTGCCATTTGAGTAATTGAGCACCGCTCCTTTAATAATTTCATGCCTTTTCATATGGCTTAATTCATGGCCGGCTCCAAATTCAAACTCAGCCCATTAGAGGCTTCGGTCTTTCCTCCAGAGCTTTTTTCTAGCAACTAGCAAGAAAAGTAGAGCATGAGATTGGCAAGAACCCCATCCAGCTCTTTGCTTCTGCAAATATTTTGGCAAAATAGATTTGGAATCACAGAGCTGCACTAATATAACTGCAATTTAAAATGATTTTCAGGATAATTAAGAAGTTAATATATTAGACAATAAATATAAGAATAAATCAGTAAATACAAATAAAAATAAAGAGTAAAGAGTATGAAAATGTAATAACCATCCTCAAATAGTATTAAAACAAAATACATAAAACAAAAAAATAAAAAAATACTTTAGCAGATATTGATAACAGGAATAGGAAGCCTGTAGTTCTCCTGTAGTAAATGGATTGCTGCCACTGCAACACATTAAATGTATATTAAATCATCCTGGTTACAGGAAAAAGGCCATATTTCATGGCTCATATTGTTTTCATTATGTACCAAAGTAGACGGACCTACATTTAACATCCTAAATTGTGACACATTCCTTTTGTTAGCATTTTATTGAGGTCTTGAAGGCATGCAATTGAGCGGGTCTCACAGTATTCCTTTGAAAAATGAAACTGAGTAAATCAATTGCTCAGAATAATACATCAAAGTCCTGCATAATGACCACCATGCCAGGAGAATGAAGTTATTAAGCTATAATTATTTCCTGATGTCTGCCAACCATATGAGCTAACGTAAGAAAATGTTCTATAGAAGCTTTCTAAACTGCTCTTAATATGCAGATGTATTTGGTTTTTGTCCCCTTCTTTTTTTTTTTTTTTTTTTTTTTTTTTTTTTTGGCTTCAAACTTGCAAACAAATCAAACCTAAATTACTGATTTTGCTTGTGCAAAAAATTATTACAAAAAAAAAAATAGGGACAGACTTTTAAAGAACATTATAATAAAATACCAGTTAACTAGACACGGCACCAGTCAATTTTCATTTTTTTTTACCCTACAAAAAAGTCATCTTTGCTTATCAAAAAAATTATTAAGGGAAAAGATCTTATTTTCTCTTTTGATCATAATAATCGCTATGCTCTTTTTAAAGTTACCTGAACTAATTATTTACAACAATAAAACAATAATAATAATAATAATAATAATAATTTAATATAATAAAGTTTTTTTCTTTCAGAGATATATATTTGACTGATATAATGTTATTTGATTTGTCTGTCACAATTACTCAACTAAATTCTAATCATGTATAATTTTACATAAATTATTTGGTTTTGTATGGTCGACATCAAGCTTGTCATACAAACAATTCATGTGAAATTAATACTTTTATTCACCAAGGATGTATTAAGTTAATAATTAAAAGTTTATTAAAAGGTAATAATAAATAACTTACATTGTTATAAAATATTTATATTTTGAATAAACACTGTACTTTTTAAACTTGTTATTCATGAAAGAATCCTGAAAAAAAAAAAAAACACAGGTTCCAAAAAATATTTGGCAGCACAACTGTTGATATTATCCAACATTGATCATTCTAATAATAAATCCGCATATTAGAATGATTTCTGAAGGATCATGTGACACTTAAGACTGGAGTAACAGCTGATAAAAATTCAGCGTTTCATCACAGGAATAAATTCTATTTTAAAGTATGTTAAAATAAAAAACATTATTTTATATTGTAAAAACATTTCGCAATATTACTGTTTTTTTTTTTTTTTTTCTATATTTTTAATCAAATAAATGCAGCCTTGATGAGCATAAGAGACTTCTTTAAAGACTATTACAAGTCTTACTGACCCCAAACTTTTGAACGGTAGTGTGTATATATATATATATATATATATATATATATATAATATATAATACAAATATTTTGTACAATTTTTTTGGTTTTGTTTTATTGTATTTAATTTTTGTTTCAATTTGTTTCAATTTTGTTTTATAATTTTGTTATAATACTGTTTTTATAATAACATTGTACCAATTACAATATAATAACATGATATTAATTATTAAGTATAATACACACACACACACATATATATATATATATATATGTATGTATATTACTATTATTATTATTATTATTTTTAACAGAAAATGTACCTATTGTCCCCGTTTTTTAATTCATAGATAATAATAATAATAATAAAATAAACAAATGAGTCTGCAAAGATATTTTGACCACTGGACTAGGAAATTAGAAATGTCTTGATTGTTTCCAGTGTTTTCTAATAATCAGCCCATTTTTGGGAAATCACTAGTGCAAACGTCTGCTTGTTCTAAAACACATACGGTCTATTCATATTCATAGTACTGCAATTGTTTTCTAGAACAGTCTCGAGCACAACAGCACGATTTCCTACCATTTCAGTAAGCTATTTTGCAAAACTCATTCAAAATAGATTCACCGATTGTACCAGTACTGTAAACTCCGCAACTGGGAGCGTCCACCGTGTCCTAGCAACATCCAGAACCCGAACGCTGCTCTCCCCTGATAGGAAGCGCCAGTACAACGTGTGACGTTTGTGGGAAGCCACGCCCAACACGCGCAAATTCTTCCGGTTATGAAACCGATGCATGTGAGCAAAAACCCAGAAAGGGACTTTGATGTGAGAAGCTGCTATTCGGGTGGTCACTGAATTGGAAAACTGAGGTAACAAATCTGAAATCTTATCAAACGTTTACAGTGACTGCTGCGGATTCGTATTAAATGTAGATTAACTTATTTTGGCTAAATATGCTCGGTTTTTTAAAGACCGGTCCACTGCCACAAGTTATATGTCTAACATTTGTTTTTGTTGAGTTTAGAGTTTGAGTGTTTTCTTATAAAGTACGTCGCTGCTACAACGAGTGCAGCCCTGCTATACAACAAAACAATAATAAACCAACATAAAACAATAAAACAAAATAGTTATCTCTTTTGCCCAGTGATAGTCCGGTTATATAGGATAAATGTATCGATACTTTGGCAGTTTTAGCATAAACAGAGAGACAATTCTAAGGTCACATAATATATGCATTGTCATTGTGATTATGCAAGTTGATTAGGGGCTAAAAAAATATCTGACTTCTTTTTGAAGATTTGTTTGAGAGGCTTAGTACTTAATTTGCTTTTCTAACTGGTAAGGTAAGGAACTGTGTGCTGGTAAAATTAATTTAGCATATAGTAGTAATATAAATACAGTTTACAACTCATTCACCCACAAATGTATATGTGAAAGTGTACACCCAACAGTGTGCAACATTATTAACATGACATTAACTAAATATGAATATTAAAAAAAAAAAAAAAAAGGAAATGCAGAAACATTAGTATAAGTAATTTATTTCAAATAGTCTTGATGGTATTTTCTTTATCTTGCATAGTTTTGTTTAGGCTTTTCTGAAGATAAGTGCATGTCATGCAACTTGTTTAACTTCACAGATGAATCTGATAACATAAATATGGGTCACAGTAGCTTGTTTAGATGCACGACATTTGACGTCAACAATAGAACTGATACGGAAAGCATTTTCTCCTTATTTTATTTTGCTCTCCTAACTATGCATAATTACATATGTGCTTAGTTGCATTTTATTATTTGCACACAGCAACTGTCTGCTACCCTGTAGAGAAGAGAAGAGAAGAGAAGAGAAGAGAAGAGAAGAGAAGAGAAGAGAAGAGAAGAGATGTCTGTCCAGGCAAACCGAGTGATGGCTTTGTCCGAGTGGGAGAACAAGTGGCAGGAAGGAAGAATTGGTTTTCACAATCCGGAAGTGCACAAGTAATCACACATACAGTACAATACAGATTGTTTCACTGTAATAACCAGGAAGATAACAGAATCAGTAAACCACACTTAATCAAATAAGAGACGTATTCAAATTCTACTGTAAAGCATCCTCAAAAAATACAAGTGTCATTATTCAAGTCAGCTCATTGTTGATTCAGTTCAATAACAGTAATGATGTTGCAAAATGCTATAGTTAATCATGCATTTAAACACGTCATATACTGAAAATGCATGATGTAGACACAGTCCTTATGAATGGATAATGTTCCTTTTGAATTATTTATAAATGTGTAGAGGAGCCACACAGTGTTATCAGTTTATGTCTTGCTTATAATTGTTTCAGTGTCTTATTTGTACCTTTTTGATAGTTTGCTGGAAAAAAACTTGAACAAAGCCATATGTGGACGAAAGGAGGTTCGATTCTTCTTTCCGCTATGTGGAAAAGCTGTAGACATGAAATGGTATGAGGTCTAAAGTCTGTGTTAATGACTAATGTTAAAAAAAAACCTAGTGACTCCATAAAATGTTCAAAACAATTTATTTCAGGCTGGCTGACATGGGTCACACAGTTGTTGGAGTTGAACTTTCCGAAAAAGGAATCAAACAATTCTTTGAAGAGCAAAATCTTGCATTTATTGAAGAACCAGTACCAGCCATTCCTGGAGCAAAGGTTTTCAAGGTATCTGAAGCTCTAGCATTTGACATCCATATTGTTTGCTGGGCCTTAAAAGATTACACCTTATTTTGTACCTTGGAAGTAAGCCATTTGAATGTGTACTTCCAATTAATTAGCTGCTACACCCTGTAAAAAAACAATTTGTTGATTCAACTTAAAATAATTTGTTACCTGACTGCCTTAAAAAAACTCAAAAAAGTTGAACTTGAAATGTTAAGTTGTACTAAGTGACTAAGTTCATTCAACTTAAAATTTTAATGCAGCTGGGTAACAAGCCCATCTTTTAAGTTTAAAGGGTTACTCCACCCCAAAATTATTTTTTTTCATTAATCACTTACCCCATGTCGTTCCGAACCCATAAAAGCTTTGTTCATCTTCGGAACATAAATTAAGATATTTTGGATGAAAACCGGGAGGTTTGTGACTGTCCCATTGACTGCCAAGAAAATGCTACTGTCAACACCCAGAAAAGTTTGAAAGGCATCGTCAAAGTAGTCTGCCATCATCTGCCATCAGTGGTTCAATCAGAATTGTATGAAACGAAGAAAATACTTTTTGTACGCAACTAAAATAAAAATAATGACTTCATTCAACATTTCGTCTCATCTGTGTCACCATAGCGGCATTTTGGAGAACATCCAATGGACGCAAACTGCGTATGTTGTTCTGTGTCAGCTGCACCACACGGATACACTGTTTTCATTCAAATCAAAGTGTAAAGAACGTAAAGGCCTATCCGTGTGGTGTGGCTGACACAGAACAACATACGCAGTTTGCGTCCATTGGATATTCTCCAAAAATGCGCTACGGTGACGTGGTATTTACTTGGCAGTTAATGGGACAGTCATACACCACCCAAATTTTCATTTTGGGGAGGAGTAACCCTTTAACAAACCAAATAGTTTGTTTAGTCAACTCAAATATTGTCTTCACTTAGTACAACCTAAAGGTTCATGAAACCCCAGACTACTTTTTCTGAGATTTTAGCAGAGGGGTTTGTGTTGCACATCATAGATGACAATGTTAGCATCTGTTAATTTTAATTGTTGGAGAAAACTGGTTAATTTTGAGCTTTTTTGCACTATTTTCATCTTCCGGGAGTAAAATCTGCATTGTGCTGACGTCACACTTTGTGACGTGGCAGTGGACTATAGTACTTCGATGACACGTCGGTGTCTTATAATTATTCATGAGGCTGTGTGTTCTTATCCTATGAGAAGACGCTTCGCCTGATTATTCACGACAGCGTGTGTTGATTTGCTATGACAGATGCTTCAGACTGTAAGATTGCATATATTAACTGAGAGAAATGTTCATGGATTGAAGGAAAGTGTTTGTTTTTGTTTGCTTTGTAAGAGTTCGGCACAAACGCGATTCATTCATAGAGTGAGTATAATAACGGTTGTTGCAACTCCATGACGCAACACATCAAAAGGATTATAAACGCCGCAAAATAAGCCTTAAATGTTAATAGAGATGCAACAACGTGTTCAAATATATGTTTTTGATATGCAGAGTGCAAATGGCTGTGCATTTATTTGTGTTAACTCAGTGGGAGCAAAATAAAACTGTGTTAACCGTCTGAACCAGAGGTTGACTCTCTCCCCTCTTCCCCCCCTCTGCTCCGCACCGTTGATCTGTGGTGAACTGTGGTGATCACTAACCAGTGCTGAAACGGGCGTTTCATGACCCTTTAGCATTTCAAGTTGACTAAACTTATTTGAGTAGACTGAACTTGAAATTTTAAGTCTGCAGGGTAACAAATTATTTTAAGTTGACTCAACAAATTGTGTTTTTTTGTTTGTTTGTTTTTTTCAGTGTAGGTAAATATAATAGTGCTAATAATTTAGCACTTTAAACCAGTGTTAATAATATGATTACAAATACCAGTTTGCAAAAGCATAAAAATAACAGACAGGTCAAATAACTGTGGTTAATCGTAAGGTAGATGCGCTTGTATTGTTATAATGGCATTTTCTGTGTCTTAGCAGCTTCCTCCGATTAGATTATTACAGATGGATGCCCCTCAGTGTAATACACTCCCACTGCAAGATGGTCACAGTGCTTTAGCTTTCTTTAATGGAAGTAGAGAGCGTGATGTTTTTGTGTCATGCCCACTCACCTAATGCATTTTCCTTGTTCTCAGAGTGCAGATGGAAAGATCTCCATCTATCAGTGTGATTTATACAAGTTCTCCAGGTACATTTTATACTTTCTAATTTTAGATGATAAAACATATCACATGAAGCACATTTAAATTCCTCTCTGTCTTTTTGGACCCTGTCCATATATAGTGCTGTTGCAGGAAAGTTCGGAGGAATTTGGGATAGAGGAGCGCTGGTGGCTATAAACCCATGTGACAGGCAAAAGTAAGTATCAAATAAACATTTTATGTTGTTTTATTTATTTATTCATTCAAGTGGGATTGTATGTAATACATATTCTCTTTATCTCCAAGGTATTCTACTCTCCTTACGTCCCTAATGAACAATGACTGCAGGTATCTTCTGGACACACTGGAATATAATCCTGAGCTGTATAAAGGTAATGTTAAGTTGAAAACCCTATGGCATAATTTATCATTAGTCATTATTAAGAATATGTGAGTAATGTAGTCAGTATTTGATCTTTTCTTGTTGTCACATTTGACATACAGGTCCACCATTCTTTGTATCAGGAGAGGATGTAAAAAATTTATTTGGTGAGTGTTTGGTCACTGTTCTGACTTGTCATCTCACCTATGTTGTACCTAAATGTTTTTGTCATTTGTTATGTATTATAGAGCTTAAATTTCTAAATGGTTTCATCTAATAATCATGACAATGTCTCATATTTCAGGAAGTGGATGTGACATTGAATTGCTAGAGTCTGTAGATGCCTTTGATGAAAAGTTCAAATCATGGGGACTGGATTCAATGACAGAGAAAGTGTACCTTCTCACTCTAAAAGCCCAATGATCAATCATCAGATCTACCTCAGGGTGACTCAGAAGTAAAGATTAGTTAATTATACAATAAATAATCTGGAAAAATACATAGGATTATTGAAAGACAATTTCCATTTTTCGACTTTGATAAAAATGGACTGTAAAGTTATTGACTCGGTATTTTAACATAATGTCAAAGATTTTAATAAACTGTAATTATTTTTAAAACCGTTTCTGTTTATTTCATTACTAGACTAGTGATGTTAACTGCAGAATGCATAAAGTGATGTGAGCTCTTAGTTTGACCACAAGAGGGCAGTAGTTTGACAGATGTTTGCACATAATGACATTTTAGTGAGCTTATTTGCACCTGCTAGTTCTTATTCAGTACCAGTTCCTAAAATGCAGTTAACCGTTCAGTTCTGAAGCTTGAATTGATGCAGACAAAACATTTTTATTCAGTGACTGAATTTACAGCTCGTCCAGTGTCACAATGAATGAATCCTATGTGCCGATTCTTTTTACTGAATAGGAACAACGCCTCCCTGGACTCCAGTTTGAGTTCTTGACATTATGAGATTTAATGTAATCAGTGGTATTTCATAAATCCAATGAATTAAGTGCGTTTATATCTATTTCATAACCAATAAACACTACCGTCAAAAGTTTTTGGACAGTAAGATTCTTAATGTTTAATTTTTAAAGAAGTCTCTTCTGCTCACCAAGCCTGCATTTATTTGATCCAAAGTACAGCAAAAATATTGAAATATTTTTACTCTTTAAAATAACTGTTTTCTATTTTAATATATTTTAAAATGTAATATATTCATGTGATTTAAAAGCTTAATTTTTAGCATCATTATTCCACTCACATGATCCTTCAGAAATCATTCTCATATTCTGATTTGCTGCTAAAAAAAAAAAAATATATATATATTATTATTATTATTATGTTGAAAACAGCTGAGTATAACTTTTTCAGGTTTCTTTGAATAGAAAGTTCAGAAGAACAAAATTTATCTGAAATAGAAATCTTTTGTAACATTATAAATGTCTTTATTATCACTTTTGATCAATTTAAAGCACTCTTGCTAAAAAAAAAAAAAAAAAAAAAAAAAAAAAAAAAGTATTATTTTTTCTATCATTTCTTTCCCAATTAAAACAAATTATAATGTTACAAAAACTTTTTATTTCTGATAAATGATAATTTTTGGATCTTTCTATTCATCAAAGAATCCTGAAACATGTACGTTTTAAATATTGATAATAATAATAATAAATAAATAAATAAATCCTGAACAGCAAATCAGCATTTCTGAAGGATCATGTGACACTGAAGAGAGAGTAATGATGCTGAAAATTTTGCTTTGATCACAGGAATAAATTCCATTTTTTATCTAATTGCGTTCAAGTGGCCTCTACAAAATCAAGCCTTTTCAAAAACTTTTTTTAAAATTTGGCGGCAGACTCTTTGGGATAAAGAGAAAAGCATTTCATTTTTTCCAAATACTTATTGGGCAAAATTACTGAAAGAATCCTTGATAGGAGCGAATCAATAATCATCACTCCTTTTTAAACTCGAATAAATAGTTTGTCAACCTTCAAGTCGTCAAGGTCTTTTCTGGTTCACCGCACAGCTTTGGCTCGCAACCTCCGGCGACGGTGACGCGTACCGCTAGCCAGATGTGCGCCTGTTTACTTTAAATATAGCTTGTGCGAAGGCACCCCGAGTCTGTGAGCCAATCACGAGCGCCGGGGGGCGGGGTCGACTGGAATGTTGTGGATGCGAGAAAATGAACAATGTAGCCCCATAAACTGATGCGTTAACGGATGCAATCCATACGCATCAGATGTATATTCACGTGTAGAAGTAGGGACAGAAGGATGCGCATCTGAACGCTGTGATTTGGGTGCGATTGAACGGGATTTGCGGAGTGCACCATTGAGCGTCTGCTGAAGTTCAGGGTGAGGTACTGTCATACAGAATATAACCTCTGCATCGCATTGTTTTGATAAACTGCACCGCTAATGATTTCATGTTTTTGTGATAATCAATAACACGCTATTTTCGGGGAAGTTCAATTTTTGCGGCGGAGCGCAATCCACCCCAAGGGCACTGCGACCATTGTTTCCTTGTCATATTTCATACACAAGGCAGCGACAGCTCCCATCCACCAGCTCGCTAAAATATTAACGTGGTGGCTGCTGGCGTTTCAGTGTGCTTAATGACTACATATACAGGCGGCAGTCTCATCTCCTCATTCATCCACATGATCTGACGCGCAATTAAGGTAAGAAACCCACATTATTATAGCGGAGCAACGCCTCTTACGATGAGCTATTACTGTCTGGAAGCCTATAACTCAAACAGACCAGCCTCGGGATAATTGTAGCCCGCAATGGAATATTAATATTTGCCCAAATCTCCTTCTGTATCATTAAAGAGAGGGAGGGCACGCGGGAGGAGGTGTGAGATTACGCGCGCTCCCGGTGCGTATGCTTGCGCGAGTCGCTCTGTAACTCAATCAGGTTGTAGAGCTGGTAAAGCGAGAAGACACACGCGCTTCAGAGGCGAGGAGGAGGAGGAGGTGAAGAGAGAGAGAGAGACGGGGGTTTGAAGACAGCCAGTGTCTACGGTGCGGTTCAGGGGTGGACTATGTGGCAGGAGTGTTATTGCATCACGTAATATTGTGCTAGTGAAAACAAGCGGGCCGTTTGACAGAGACAGAACAGAAGGAAGCGTTCAGTATCAGCAGGGGATGAGGATGAGGATGAGGATGCAGCCATAACGAGGGACCAACGCGGTAATAACAGGTAACGCACTTAATCCGACCTTAACGCATGGTATAACGGTAAACAAGCGAGGACAGTAGAACAAACGTGCAAATGTAGTAACTGGTAAATATCAGTTACATTTAAACGGCAGGGACATGATATGTATACGGTTATTTAAAACTTTAAATAAATAATATTTAAATATAAAAATAAATCGTAGATGCATTAATATAGAAATAATTCGTTTTAAATTAAATTAAGTAATATTTTACAACATTTTAAATATACTAAGTAACCTTAATTAAAAAAATACATTATGAATGTAAATTGTCAATGTAAACAAAATAAGTATATTGCTTAATATAGACTACATTTGTTTAAAAATTGAACGAAATAAATCATAGGGTATTCATTAATTATTGATTGTTGAAATTGCATTGACAAATGTTTTTAGTAAGAAATCTACATACTATTTTATTACTTTTCATTATTTCTCTATCTATCTATCTATCTATCTATCTATCATTTTAAAAAATGATAGCTAAAATTACACTTAACTGAAAATGCAAGTGTATTTCAGTAAGAAATATATACATGTATTATTTTTCCTTATGTTTTATGGATCACTTTATGTAAGCATACACACACACACACACACATATATATATATAATTTATTTTTTATTTTATTTTTTGTAGTCTCAGGTTTTATGAAAATCATATTTTTATTCAGAAAGGATGGAATTAATTGATCAAAAGTGACAGTAATGACTTTGTTATTAAAATTGTTAAAATTGCATTTTAAAAGTGCATAACAGTAAGAAATATAAACGCATATTATTTTTAAATTATTTTTACTTTGTTAGAATGGATCATCGGCAGAAGGATCTATCCATCCATCCATCTGTCTATCCATCTATCCATCCATCCATCTATTGTTTTGATAGAAATTGATAGTTCAAATTACATTTCATTGACAATGCAAGTGTATTTCAGTAAATATATACCCATTTATTATTTTTCATTTCGTTTTATGTATTACTTTATGTAAGAATGTCCACACACATGTATATATTTTATAATTAAAAAATAATTGATAGTTAAAATTGCATTGCATTGTAAGTGTCAATGTAAGTGTATTTCAGCATTTTTTTTATTATATATATATATATATATATATATATATCCACTATACTAATATAATTATATAGATAGTAATATATCTATATCTGTATAATATATATATATATATATATATATATATATATATATAATTTATTTTGTATTAATTTTTTGTAGGTTTGTAGTCAGTAACATTTTTATATTGATCAAAAGTGACAGTAAAGACTTTGTCATAAAACAAATGAGTTAACTGGCATTTCAAAAGTGCATTACAGTAAGAAATAGATTCAAAAGATTTTTTATTATTTTATTTAATAATGGATTATAGCAGTGGGCCCATGTACTCTTGTATATTGTCGATCAGATCCTGTGATTGCAAATAAGAGATGTTAGGCATCTCAGCTATCACAGGTGTATCCAGATCGTCACAGCATTTTAATGTTGAGCACGGTAATTGTCTTTTTAATTAGATCCCAAGACACCAAGAAGTGGTTAAGATTCAACAAAGCTATCAAATCTGTGTCAGAGCAGTAATAGCTTTTTACAAGATGAGTACTGACCTTGGCATCTGAATAGATTTTTTTGGCATTTGATTTTTGTGCCATTATGCGAGCGCCATGTGACATGAATGAAGCGTCCACCCCTGCAGTGGAGTTGAAAGAGCAGGGAAACCGGGAGGGGACGGAAAAATGGCAGGAATCTCGGGCCCTTTTGACAGGCGCTCATAACTCATTCCATGGCGTCATATAACAAAAAGTATATGACTTTATTTGGGCCAGAGGAAGGTAAAAGAGAGGAGGGGCTTAGGAATGAACAGGCACGCATTGTGGCAGGGGAAGCTGGTGTTTTTAGTACGCCTATGACATTTAAAGCCGTTGAGATTTTCAGCTGCTCCGTTCATACGGTTATGACTACTGCTGATAACCTCCAATTGTCCCAGCCCATCCTGTTTGTTAGGATAATTAGCCCTTGTGGCATGTGTGCAAGGAGCATATTGTTTAGACATAATTAATCAAGCCTGCTGGTAATTATTGTTGTCCATAAATTAAAACATGAGGGTAGCAGCGGGTGTTCAAGAAGATGTAGCCGTCTTAATAACCACATTGCACCTTTTTGCACCGGAGAGCACGAGACGGCTATTAAACGAAAACAACTTCTTTGCCCTCGATTTTTCAAATCTTCATCTTCCGATCCTTCTTTGGCTTTCGGTGAGGATTACCGCAGTACATCATGTCAGATTTTTTGATTTTTCATAAACATCCCCTACTCTGAAATTACTCTGACTTAAGTCATTTGAGTCTGTGTTTTCTCAAAAGCCCATCTGAGCCGAAGCCAGACTGATGTCCCAGCAGGCTTGACCACAAGCTCAGCATGGGTCAGTCTCAGCACCGCAAACATGCAGCAGAACTAGGCTGGGCTGTTGGCTTCGGTACTGCCGTCGCTCTCCCTTGACCTGTAATGACAGAGTTTCGTGTTTAATTTTAACTCCGTCTCACCCACCTCACCACACTATTTGTATTTCTCCAACATCACTTTTTTTTACACGTTGCAATTCAGGGCAGCTGAAGCTAAGCTGAGGAGGAAATCACAGAGCTGCTGTAAGAAGAACATGTTCTGTGTTCGAATATTCGCCGCTAGCTAATACTAGTCGCATTGGCCTGGTGCTGGTATACGCAAATCCTGTATGAGCCAGAGTGGAAAATTTGTGGTTAAGGATGTGGATGTGTTAAACAAATTATTTGAACAACGGCACGCAAGGGAAACTTATTAACTGGAGTGTTAATGAGAAAAAAATTAACACCAAGTTGCCTCAGGGAGATGTTCCCTTATGGTGTATGTTAAGTTGCTTTGGTCTAAAACAAGACGAATGATAATAAGTAACAGTACCCTACTCTAGTACTCTAAGTAAATATACTGTTAATATACCATATTGTAAATACCACATACTACACTGGGTTAAAAACAATCCAGCATTTGGGTTGTTTTGCCCAGCGGTTGGTTTAAAAGTTTTATTTAACTCATATTGCTTAAGAATTACTATATTTCTTGCATAAAATGAACCTAAAATAGGTTAAAATGAACATTTATTAATATGTTTAATAAATAATACATAAATACTAAACTTTTTTTTTTTAGATTTTGTTCATCTTTTGATTATTGCTGTTGCCTCTAGTAATTATATGTCTGAATTTTAGTTTTCAATTTCGGGTTCATTTTAGGCTAGCCATATAGTAATTTTTAAACAACAAGTTAAACTACCCAGAAGGTTGGGTTAAACATTTAACTCAACCGTTGGGTCAAAACAACCCAGTTGCTGGGTTTGACCATATTTCACTTAGTGCTGGGTTGTATTTAACTCAGCGTTTTTTAGAGTGTAACATTTAAAAGTTTGGGGTTGGTAAGATGATTTATTAATTTATGTATATATGTATTTATTGACTGACTGATTGATTGAAAGAGCTCACATAGGCTCATCTGTATGCATTTAATTACAAATATTACAAAAATTAGGGCTGCCCTCAACTAAAGACTTTTCTGGTCGACTAGTAGTCGTTCATTCTAAGGATTAGTCGGCAATCGGTTGACTATTAATAAACCATATAAATCATAATAATGAGCCTTTAATTGTGTACACAAAAAAAAAAAAAAAAAAAAAAAGCTTGCCACAGCGCACAGGCAGATATAATAGTAGTGCATAGTAGTGCATCCTGTTTGCTTTAATCTTATAAAAGCGCAACGTTTCGTTGTTATTCTGAGTGCACACAAATAAATGTAGAGTCCTTACAGATTCGAAAGATGAATTACTCTTATCTGTATGACCAAAAATTTCAAGAGCAAGTGAGTGCACCTGAGTCTCCATCTGTCATGCAGTAAACGCACTACTGCTCAGCTTCCACACTCCACAAAGACACTTCAATAGCGGATATTTTTCTAGGTTAACATTAGATTGAGTGGCCATGTAAAGTTGCTACTACTTACATATTTCAGATGAAAAGCCATATTTGAGGTCGATGAATGATAGGTGAGCATTTGGATGTCCTGTCCGATGTACTATATTGCCACATAGACCAGCCGTTTATGATCTGTCAATTAAGGACTGCATGACTTCGCCACTTCTTGTGGAATGTTCTGCGATCAAGTCTCTTCTCGTCAACTAACAGTTAGTCGACTATTAGTTGGCAGCCCTAACAAAAATACAGTACAAAAAACGGTACAAACATTTTTAAATATTAAAAGGTAATTTTATAAAAATTGTTAACATTTATTAAAATTTAAAACAACAGTTTTCTTTTTTAATATATTTTAAAATGTAATTTATTTCTGTTTTGTCAAAGCTGAATTTTTAGCAGTTGTTACTCCAGTCTTCAGTGTCACATGATCCTTCAGAAAATCTTCAGAAATCATTCAAAAATGCTGATATTGTACTCAAGAAACATTGTTAAAATATGCTGAACTGCTTGATACTTTGTTGAAACTCTAAAACATTTCTGATATGTAAAAAATTGGTGCACAGAAAGGTCAAAGGTACTGCATTTATTTTAAATAGAATTTGTTTAATAACAAGTCTTTACTGTCACATTTGATCAATTAAATCCATCCTCGCTGAATAAAAATACAAATTTCTTACTGACTACAAACTTTCCTATTGCCAACTATATTTGTATATAAAAATGTTTTTACTGTATTTTTGTTAGGGCTGCTCAGATTATTGTTCATCGAAATAACACACATATTTGCAAAAACTATTAATATATAATATCGATATATATCACAATATAGTTATTTTTTGCTTTAAATAAGGTTTTTATACCAAAATGTTTGATACCATAGAAATTCCATAATTCTTGTCACCAGTATCAATATCACAAAGAACTAATATTAGCCTCAATTAAAAAAAAAAAGTCGGCGATTTAATAAGAATAATAAACTAATGGCAAGCAATAAGACAAAAAAAACTATAGCAAAACAAATAAATAAGAAATTCTACCTACATTGTATAAAGTAATCAAATGTATAAAAACACTGCATATTCCTCACTGTGTAAATTTAATACTGTATATATTTCTTAATAAAGTAACAAAAGTAATTTAGTCAAGAGCAGTGAGAAATTTTCTCTTTTGTTGTTTGATTAACATGAATGGCAGACACAAGGAATTTTAGACTGCTGTCACTTTAAGAGCTGCCCAGTTTTCTTTCTCAGCCATTTGTTTTCACATAAGACCTAAATTACTGTCTTTACAAGTATAATTGCAAAGACAGATATTTTGACACATACAAGTGTGTGTATTTAACTTTTCAAGGCCTATAAAGCGGTAAAAATAAAGACAGTGCACACATAGGAAAATGAGTTCTCTTTCACTGCTGACTACATTTCAGCAGCTTAAAGGAGTGGCATTATGCTTTTTTATTTTTTGAATTTTAGTCAGTGTGTGGCATGTATCTTTGGGCATAAAAAAGATCTACAAAGTTACAAATCTCAAAGTCAACTCCAAAGGGAGATATTTTGTTTTTAAAAAATCCCTTTTCAAGAACTACAACGAACGGCTTCTTTGGTCTACAGCGTTTGTTTTCTGCATGCAATTATGTCACAACGCAACCCATTAGAATATCATTAAATGAAATCCCGCCTATGAAAATTCGAATTGTTAGGGGGTGGGTAGGGACGAGGTGGGGTTTCATCGCTTCAAGCATTGACTAGAGTGACTACATTTACATGTGTGGTAAGACATTTATTCATCATACAGTATGGATAGCTTCACTTATAACGCTTCAGTGTTTTTTTAAAATGCATAAACTTGCACTAGAATAGGCTAGGCTAATCAGTGATGATGTTCTTTGATAATGTTAGGCTGCTTTTAGCCTTATGCTGGAGCTGGTTTCGAGCAATGAAACTAAGTATGTAAATAATTAAAATACATTAGCACGATCTTGCAGGCTGACGATAGGACCCAACACTACTGTAGCGTATTATTTACTTTCTTTAGACGAATCCCATCAGAGTTATATTAAAATTTATCCTGGCACTCCCAAGCTTTAGAAGAGCATAGACGGGTGTTTCTCTTCATCAGTCCAAAACAAGTCCAACAATATGCATCCATCCATAATAAAAAGTGCCTCACATGGCTCCGGGGGGTCAATAAAGGACTCCTGTAGTAAATCGATGTGTTTTTTTAAGAAAAATATCTGTATTTAAAACGTAAGAATCACGAAACAGTTGTACACGGAACTTGCTTCTTTGACAAGGGGCGTGGCAGTACTGAAACACCATCTAAGCTGCCAATCACAACGCAGTGGGAGAGCTAACCAATCACAACACATTACGTTTTTCAGTAGGCGGGCCTTCATTAAACCCAGAACTAATTGAGCCATTTGTGCCGGGCTGGGAGAAAAGTATTGTAATAATGTAAATTATGTTAAAAATAATACGTTTTTCGAACCACCAAGCATGAAAGCGTGTTCTAGTACACCCCCAAAATGAAATCAAGACTTTGTAAAAGAGCATAGGACCTCTTTAAAATCACTTGTTTTTAAACCGCAATGCTTAAAAACACAAAACGTTTGAATGCGGTACGCTTTTGTAACCATGTAGCACAGCGACGTCACGTGAGCATGTAACCGCAAAAGAATACCGTATTATTTGGATCTGTAAGAAAATGTTCTCCAAACAGGCTTTTTAGCGTAGATCTGATTTATTGGCTGTAGAGGGAGATGGGCCAAGGGAGATAAGCTCTATGTCCAGCTGTCACACACTCGTCATGTGAGAAAACGGCTCAGGCCGGAGCAGTCTGGGCAGCAGGCACGACACAGGAAACTAACTCACCATGCTTACGACTGCTGCCTCTCGGCTACATCCACCTGCTCGCTGTCCTTCTCTACATTCACTCTCCATTGCCAAAAGACACTAGCATAGTTTTTCCCTTCGCACAAGGACTTTACAAGTGGAAAACACTTGTTCTGAAAAAGCTAATGAAGTGTCCAGAAGACAGATCGTTCAAAGTTTGGAGGGCTGTGTTCACTTGTTCAGCTGTTTCCTGTCATGGTGATTGAGCAATATGCCATCACATCTCGATCTCATTACACTGCCTCCAGCCTGCTTCTGGAGCCCTACCCCGTTTTGATATACGGCGTGGAGAAAGACAGAAAGGGAGAGGCTTACTGTGGTGGTGAGAAAAGAAAGCAAGAGCACTGAAAAATGAGAAAAATAAAAAGTAATTGTGATAGGAGGAGGAAACTGCAAGAAAGAGAGAGAGAAACCGTCCCTGTGGGGCTGAAACTAGTGATCACTCCCTCTCTGTCCATCTAGCCTTCTGTCAGCTGGATGTAGGCTTGGGGAATGATGGAATATTTGGAATGCTCTTACATAATCCGGATGTAGAAGAAGGAAAGTGTATTCTTACAGTTACATTAAAAATGTAACATGTTCATTTATTTTATACATTATGGAGACAAAATCATGACCCATATAGTTGCAAAAAAGCAAAAGAGCTGTTTTTTAATTACAAAATTCTTTGATACAGACAAAATATATATATTTTTTGTATAACGATTACTATTTTATATTTGTGATATTTATTTTTATATGCATTTCGCTGTTTTTGTCCTTCTCTAAGGAATTTTTTTTTTTTAGAACTATGTGCTTATATATTATTGTAACATTTACCTTTTTTATGTATAACCAGGATTTTAATATTTATATATAAAATGTATATATTCTAATTAAAATATGATGGTTTACCAATACTGAATTTATTTAATCAAAAATACCGTAAAAACAGTAATATTCTGAAATATTATTACAATTCAAAATAACTGCTCTCTTTTTAAATATATTTTAAAATATAATTTATTCCTGTGATGGCAAAGCTGAATTTTCAGCAGGAATTGCTTCAGCTTTATTTTATTTTAGACTTATATTACTTTATTTTATTTTATTTTGAAAGATGTCATTGATGTTCACCACGGCTGCATTTATGTGATGAAAAATACAGTAAAAGCAGTAATATTCTAAAATATTATTACAATTGTGATATAAAATTAATAATTATAATAAGTAAAATGACAGTAAATAAATAACAAAAATAAATTGTACATACACTGACAGCCAAAAGTCTGAAATAATTAAGAATTTTATTTATTTTATATTTTATTTATTTATTTTTATTTTATTTATGTATTTTTAAAGATGTTTTTAATGTTCACAAATACTGCATTTATTTGATCAAAAATACAGTAAAAACAGTGATATTCTGAAATATTATTACAATTCAAAATAACTGCTTTTTTAAAAATATATTTTAAAATATACTTTATTCCTGTGATAGCAAAGCTGAATTTTCAGTATCATTACTCCAGTATAAATTATATAAAAATATATATTTTAAACAATGTAATGAAATTTTGTTTCTTTATTTTATTTTATTTATTTATTTATTTATTTTTGGAAGATGTCATTAATGTTCACCAAAGCAGCATTTGTTTGATCAAAACTGCTTTTTGTAAAAATATATTTTAATCTATTTAATTATAAATTATATTTATAATTAATTTTAAACTCAATTTTCTGCAACAATTACTCTTGTAAAAAATATATCAAAATATACATTTTAAACAATGTAATAAAATAGACATTTTAATTTAACAATGTAATAAAATAGAAATGTATTTTATTTTATTTTTTTAAAAGATGTCATTAATGTTCATCATGGCTGCATTTATTGATCAAAAATACAGTAAAAATGGTAATATTCTGAAATATAATTCAAAATAATATAATTTCTTTTTAAATATATTTTAAAATATAATTTATGATGGCAAATGTGAAGCTTTGCCATATAATGTGATGGCAAAGCTGAATTTTCAGCAATTACTCCAGTAAAAATTTCAAACAATGTTATAAAATATCATTTTATATAATATAATAACATAATATAATTTTAAATTCTGATATTTCACTTGATCAAATAAATGCAGCCTTTGTGAGCATAAGAGCAAAGACATTAACATTATAAAATCATTCAATTCCAAACTTTTGGCCGCCTGTGTATATATAATTTATTTTTATCATTTATTCACTTTCATTATGTTTACTATTATAGTAGGGATGAGAGAGTGAGGGAGACATAACCCAGGTTCACCCACATCCAAATCTGTCCATCCAAATTTGCATTGTCCTATATTCATTAGGTTGGTTCTGGCATCCTTACTTCGGCATAGCATGAGCGATCCTTACGTCATGCCAGTGGAAATCTAGCAGTTCATTTTCAAAAGAAAATTGAGATTAACTTCACCTGTAAGGCATAAAAAGCCCAACGAAAGAAAAGAAGGGAAATCAATGTCCTAACTAAGGGAGTCATGCATTAATAATGAGCCGCTTGCAATGGAATCCTCTGCATCTGTTTCCCGACAAATATGTGCTTGGCCTGCAGTGTTTCGTGAGGGGAGCTTTACCGTGAAAAACGCCAGCATGCAGATCTTACGCTTGCTTCGTGACCGCGCACACGTTCACGGCAAACGGTATACTGTGATTCTGGACCTGTCACACATTATTAATGCATACATAAGAGAAATCTCCATAAGCTAACACACATTCATGCATAACAACACACAGGCCCTTTATATACTTTACAAGCTTTAGATTAGTTTGCACTAGGTCAGACAGTGGTCAGACAGCTTAAAGAGATAAGACAGAAACTCTAGAGGAATTTAACAGAAAGGCAGAGGTAGGGAAGAGGCGAGGGAAGAGTGAGGAGGAAAAACAAGTGAG
Source organism: Labeo rohita (assembly GCF_022985175.1). Classification (NCBI taxonomy): domain Eukaryota; kingdom Metazoa; phylum Chordata; class Actinopteri; order Cypriniformes; family Cyprinidae; genus Labeo; species Labeo rohita. Next base: position 21,154,701 of record NC_066887.1, read on the forward strand.
GCAGGTGAGACCTGAAAGCTGTCTTTGTGCATTGCCTGGCAGTAGAAACACTGACCTTCTCTGTGAGACGCCGCACAGAGACAGGTACGCAGTTTGATGAGAGGAGGGCACTTTCTTGACGAACACCTCCCCTTCAAAAACCGTTGCGTGCTTCCCGGCAAAGCAAACAAACAAGCCAAAAAGAACCTCAGTCTCCCTTCAGATTAACTGGCATCAGATTCAGTTTCGGCTCTCACTTTCGATTTAGGTTTCTTAAAGCCACCTTATTTTTTTCACCCCCTTCATCTTCGTTCGACTGGAGCTTGGAGAGGGTAGATGCTATCGCTCCCCAGCTCATGTTTTGCATGTTCACTCCAAACACTGCACCAGTGTGTGTGTGAAAACAGCAGAACCGACTCAGACCACAAGACTAAATGCACCAATTTCAAATCAAGCATGGCCTCATACCGGTGCACACAAAGCCTTTTGTGCCCACCACCAGGGTTGGGCATGTGATGAGACACTTGATAACCCATGGAGGGCTTTGATGTTCTGCAAATACTCACTGGACTATGTTGTTTTGTTAACTTCCCCTTCTCAAACTGTGATTTGGCCTTTTATATATACAGGCTGAATGGGACTGTATTAGCGGTTCTGGTACCATAGGAACAGGCCCAGAAAGGTAGTAAGTACATTGTTAAAATAGTCAATGTGGCATCAGTGATTCAACCTTACAGTCTAGTCATGAAAAGTGAAGCCAGCTGGTGGCTGGTCCCAGTATGGGTCATAAACCCCTCCCTCTCCATGTAATCTAATGGAACGTAAGGCAAACTAAAGATGTATTTTTCCAAAGATGTTTTTTTGTCATTTTATGTAGTTTTTATCACACTTATGTAAGTTGATGTAAGTGATGTAAGCTATGTTAAGCTATAAAAACGGGAGTGTGATGTCATGATTGACAGCTTCTCTGAGCAAACTGAGGCACAAAAAGACTTTTTTTGGGATCTTCAGGAAGACATTAGAGTTGTATTTACCTTATTTCAACACAAGCCTCTTATATGGCAATCAGCAGACAAAAATCGGAGCAGTCAGGTTAATTAAGAAAGGGTCAGGGGCGTGTGCTTGCGATCAACTCTGCTTACTTTCAACACTGCTCACTACTCGGGTCCCAAGTTCACTGCTGGGACATTGGCGGCTTCACTTTTCTTCAATGGAAGAGATGGTATTCTATGGTGGTGGTACTCTACTGAACGTGCGTCGAAGACTGACAATAAAGAAAAGAACTTGTTGAATAAAGTCGTTATAAATTACGGTTGAACCACATTGGACTATTTTAACGGTGTCATTACTACCTTTCTGGGCCATGAACAATTAGTTGCGTTGCTGCCTATGCAGGGTTAGAAAGCTCTCGGACTTTATCAAAAATATGTTTGTCTTCATTTTGAACATTATTTCTATTGTTTTATTTAAAATCCTCTAAAATCATTATGTCATGTTTTTTCTTTAACAAACATTGTATTATTGGATACTGGATATTTTATTACTAAATGCAGTGATTCTCATACATTTGACTGGCTTAATTACATACAAATAGTTTGTTGTACCATACATGAGTTTATTGTCTGGTAGTCATGTTCATTTTTTTTTAACCACAGTGCACCACTTTTTAAAAAATACTTGAAATATGGCCTTTCACACTGTAATGCACTGCCATCCATGATGCATTGCTTGCTCACTAATGTTTTCATGTGCTTGAATCTGCTGGGTGTTTGAGGATGGGATAAGAGTGTGTGTACATGGCAGTGCTGATATAAATGAACAGAAGGCTGTGTACTGAAGTGTGTTGTTAATTTCTCTGCTAGGGTAACGCAGAGGGGACTCACTGAGCCATGCAGAGAGAAGGACTACCAAGAGAGGAGAAATTGCACCGCATCACTTCCAGCAGACGACACATGCACTTCTGTTGCATGGGCTAACCATCCTGTGAACAAACAACGCAGAAGCAGCGAGACGGGGAGAAAGAGCGCATCCGTGTCTCTGGTTTCCGCTGATGGACAAGTGGACATTGGGGCTATGCTGGAGCTTCGGCCCCTGCTGTCCATCCCGTCTCCCCCCTGCTGAAGCTCCCGGCACGGCCCTGGAGCACAGAGGGTGAGAGAGACGGCCTCATGCAGGCACGCAAGAAGTACGTGCTTCTGGGCCTGTGCACGTGCTGTTGGCTGTTGCTCTATTACTGGGGAGGCTTGCAGGAACGGCTCCTGGGTCTCATCACCCACAGAAGGGGGGAGGTGGCACGGCCCTGGCCCAACTGGTTGGATCGGGACCTGCTCCTGGGTTACGCCGACCAGGCCGAGCTACAAAATGGCGGCGGGCCGGGTGACTCACCAAGGCAGCGGCGGCAGTCGTGGACCGGAATCTACAAGGACAGTCACTGCAGGATGGACACCTGCTTTGACTTCGCCCGATGTCAAGGGCAAAGCGGCTTTCGGGTCTACATCTATCCGCCGGAGAAAGGTGAACGGGTGTCTGAGAGTTACCGCAAGATTCTCACCTCAGTCGCTGAGTCACGATATTACACGTCGGACCCCAGAGAGGCATGTTTGTTTGTGCTGGACATTGACACGCTGGACAGGGACAAGCTTTCGACACAGTTCGTACCCAATGTTGATGAGCGGATTCGAGGTTACCCGCTTTGGAACGACGGGCGGAACCATGTCATTTTCAACCTTTATTCCGGAACCTGGCCCAACTATACCGAGGACTTGGGCTTTAACGTGGGCCAGGCCATCCTGGCCAAAGCAAGCCTGAATACGGAACACTTCCGACCGGGCTTTGACATTTCCATCCCTTTGTTCTCTAAAGAACACCCTCAGAAGGGCGGAGAAAGGGGATGGTTAGTTCGCAACACCGTCCCACCGAGACGGAAGTACTTGTTGATGTTTAAAGGTAAGCGTTACTTGACGGGCATTGGCTCAGACACTCGTAACGCTCTACATCACATCCACAACGGCAAAGACATTGTTTCCCTAACGACATGTCGTCACGGCAAGGACTGGGAAAAGCACAAGGATGCTAGGTGTGACCATGACAACCAGGAGTATGAGAGGTAAGTCATGTAAATGAGTCAACGGGGAGTTTCTGTACTTGGGTTTTAAGAGGAATGATGGCCGTTATGAGATCAGTTTCGGTTTCAGTGACTCAATGGATTTTGTCAGTGACACTGTGGGCTATGAACTCAGGTTCCTGTGTGTTAAATACAAGAAGCTGCTATCGGTTACCGCAGGGTGTGGGTTTACTTATGTAATACACGGCAAAGTGTCAAGAGTGAATAACACTGAAAATGTATCAAGTGTTCTCCTGAGAATGACATATGCTGGGTATTGCACGTCATAAAAACGTTAAAAGAGAGTTTGACTTGCTGATGTTAGTGGAAGTGTTTGTTTTTGACTTTGCTTGTTCAAGAAACTTGAGCAGAATGAATGCGAGAAGTGATCCTTTGCTAAGCCCCGCCCCCCTTGGTTCTTGTTGCTTACTCAGACAAGCTTCACTAAACATCAAATATAAATGAATTGAAGATTTCCTTGATTGTCAGGAACTCAGGAATGAAAAAAAAAACATTTTTATCTGTTTTTTAAGTATTTTTTAAATTATGCACATCACAAGATTTAGGTAGAGGCTATTTACACTCTATTTAACTCCGGCCACCATAGTGTGGTTGGGATAGACAAAATCATAAAGGATGACTGTCAATAAACAGCTCCATTGGTGTAGATGGTAAAGCACATAATGCAATCTTTTTGATGCAACTGACCCGAGTTCGAATCCGCCTTTTGCCGAACCTGTTGTTCTCTTTTTAATAATTTAATTTAATTTCATTTCATTTAAATTGGCAAAAATGGTAAAGTGCGTAACACGATCTTTTGGACGCGACTGACCCGAGTTTGAATCCACCTTTTGCCAAACTCGTTGTGCTCTCTTTTGTTTTAATTTTGTTTTTTTTTTTAGAATTTTTTTTTTCTTTGCCATTTTTAGCCTTTATTATGACAGTACAGATCAGTATGGACAGGAAGCGAAGTGGAAGAGAGATAGGGGGCGGGACCGGGACAGATCCTCAAGTCAGGATTCTAACATGGGATGCCCGTAGTGCAACAGCGCTGTATGTTGGCGCACTGCCCACAAGGCTATTGCACCAACCTCTCTTTTTAATTTTAATTTAATTTAATTTAATTTAATAAAAGACGACTGTCAATAAACAGCTCCATTGGCGTACATAACGCAATCTTTTTGACACAATCAATCAGAGTTCGAATCCACCTTTTGCCGAACTTGTTCTCTCTTTTTAATTTAATTTAATTTAACATGCAGTCTCTTCTTAGATGTAAAAGAGCAAATATTTGTTTGAGGATTAGTGACATTTTACGGCAGGGTTTAGCTAAGATTCGTTTACACAACAATTTTACTTACAATTTACACTAAAAATAGTTCTGCTTTCGATTAATGACAGAGGCCCATTGTGTTTATATGAATGGGGTCATGTAACACAAAAAAACAACAAATGACTGTATATTTATGGTGAATAGTAAAGTCCTATCCTAAAGTTATTGTGCACAGCTGTTCTGTGAATCAAACCATAAACCTTTAAGCATTTTTTGTGCATTTCTAAATTGTTTTGTAACGCATGCATGACCCGGTGGAATTAAACAGATTTGGGTGAAGAGATACTGTAGAAGAAATATGGGAAAGGAAGGGAGGAGAACTAATACAGAGCCACAAAACTACCACAGAGAATGTGTATCAAATCCACCGCGGGTCATAGAGGAGCAGACACGGCCAAGAAGAAACTGAAGAAACGGTCTCGAACAGTTGAACAGTGCTTCGGGCTTGTTTGCTTTTGGTTTGTGGTGGGGACAGAGCTCCACTCAGCACTGGATGAATGTGTTCATTTATTCCACAAGATAGGTTAGGGGGCTCTCCCACGCAGGAACAAACTTAGCCATACTTGCTAGCAGTTCAGGTGTTAGGTGGTCCGTGATCCAAAAACATTCATAAAATACTTTATTTCTACTGGAATGAACGCGGCGGCTTGTGTCGTGGAGGTCTAAGCAGGAAAAGAGAGTTTTGTACATTGACAGAGTGACTGCTGAGGAGTGGGCGGTGTGACCAAAATCTTAATCAAAATTAAACACTCTATCATAAAAGGGATGACATGAACAGATTTCATGCCATTTTTAGGGGCTCAAGCACGTAGCACTGATGTAACTGTTAGAATGGCCAAGGATCAGCAATCTCCACGTAAAACTGATCGGGCAGACCAAACCGTAAGTCACAGAGACTTAAAACTCGGAGGGATGGTAGTAATCATACTTCACTCGCTATGAAATTGCTCATAGCTCCTTAACTGTTTGTCACAGTGCTTAAGTGTCTAACTTTCGACTCTTCGTCGCATAGGGATGCCAAAACGTTCGAAAGGGGCAGTGCCACCTTTACAAAAATGGCTATAACTTTTGAACAGAATGCATACTCTTTGCCAAACTCACAACATGTATGTAAGAGGTAAATCTGAGGTCACGCGAGCTTGGGCACTTGGTGGTGCTATAAGAGGAAAAAACATAAAAACGGCCATAACTACACAACTGTTTGTCCTATTTACGTGAAAATCATTACGCATGGTCTTGGTCCAAACTGGCTAAAAGGACATTTGCGTATCTCAAAAAACATGGCCGCCATAGACCGATGAACTTTAAGCACCTATTACCAGGTTAACGGAGGTCTATAAACTTTGAGCACCTATTAAACCAGGTTAAGGGAGGTTGATTGGAACAAAACTTAGTGGGCCTGTTTGACTCACGGCCTTAAAGGTCTGTGAGAAATTTGAAAGGCACTGGAGGGCAATATCACATTTTTTTAAGGGCATAAACGATTGTATATTGCATATATTCTGGAAAAACAATGCAGTGCAATTCTTTGGACTCTCTAGGCTAATAATTATCAAAAAAATTGAATTGGGAAGCTATAACGGCGTCATTTAGAAAAGGGGCCTGTCCAAATATACTCAAAAGCCTAAACGAAAACTCAAAACTCAAAACACGAAACCTGGTAAGCACATGCAAAAGGGGATTCTAAACAAGCATGCAACGTTTTACGGGGATTGGACCATAGCTATAACAGTCATAAACATTAAAAAACATCATGTTTCTATGGCTAATTACCTGTATTTGCCAAAAATGCTTTTTTTAGATCATTGATTTAGGTGGTTAGATGCTTTCTAAATAATATTTAATAGCTTAAAAAATGCTTAAATAATATTAAATGCCTTAAAGCACTTGAACCCTGGTAATCGCTGCTTGCAGCTAGATTTTTTATTATTTATTTAATAAATAAATGTCGGATTTACCCAAAACAAATTATATATAATATTTAACCACAATAGAGACATCAAAGCCAGCAGCAAATTCCAGGAAATCTGGCCGAGGTAAGGCTTACCTCAGTGGGTTAATGAGTGCTAAATGACCATTGGAGCTCACATCTCTGAAAACATCTTGGCAAATTTACAAATAGACGTTGTCTTTATTAACAAACCGCATATTTGAAGTCTAAACAAGTACATTATCACCTAAAAAACTTAAACACTCTTAAAACTACATTCCGTGACATATATTATACTAAATTTGGGTGTCCGCCATGACACTCGCTGTGAGAAATACCACAAGTGGAGTGAAACAGTGTAACGGTTCTGATATCACTAGAATATTGCACTCCTGTCAGCTAATCAAGATTCTAAGACCAAAAAGAACTGTTGTATAAATATATATACAACTAATGGCTGACACATGTCTACTGTTCATACCGCACAGCCCTCTGTGGAGTTTTGAGGGTGTTGGACCCATAATGTCATAAACTTGAGGGAAAATGTGAGACAAGTAGCGACAAAGCGAATTGGGTCTCTCTCGTATTTCACTGCCGTGGTACCGCTAGGAAGCTACAAGGTGCCAAACTCAGAAATAGAACTTAGGAGGTTCTCTCGGGTTAATGATCACCAGCATCTGCTACTTCCACAGATTAACCTGAAGGCACACTGAGCACCCTACTGAACTCTTGCCCAGGGTGGAGAGATAGGGCTGAATCCGGGGATGCTTCAGGAATGAGAGAGAGGAACTTGCTGCAACCAAATGGCCTACATTCATTCACTTTTCAGGGCTATTTAAAAAAAAAGAGTTGGGGTGGGGGGGGTGTTGAAGGGGTACTTGCATTGTACTGGGAATGTAAATGAGAAGGAGTGAGAGAGCTTGTGGGAAGAAAAATAGGGCAAGCTGTTTCGGGACAGTTTTGGGACACACACACACAGACGGAGGATTATACTGCAATACTGATTATACTCTCTTCAATACCACCGTAGACTTCTGGGAAAGCATTAGAATGCGGCTGGAAGTGTGTTTGTGTATGTGTGTGAGTCTAAGGGTGTAATAGTAAAATGCGGTACCTTTCTTGACAGCTAACAAGGTCTCCATGACTACACTCCTACCATGTGCAAGACATTCACACAGAAGAGGTCATTATTCTCGATTCTCAAGGAGAAACGAAGAATAATGCACTGCCTTTTTACATCTGCCATTGAAAATAAAACACAACTACAGGAAAACACGCTCTACAGGCGTAGAAATACTATTTTTAGAGAATTATCGCTTTGGAAGTGAATCACAACAGCGCTTAATGAACTTAATAAGGACCTTAACGAGGGCCTCTCCTTCGTTCCATGACCTTGTGTGTGCGTATTTGCGTACAATCGTTGGCAGGATGCAATAAGAAACGTTACACCCCACTGTAATTAGGGGGATGTGAAATTGTACCCCTAGAGAGAGTGTGGTTTGTGTGGCTCGTGCACAAGCCAGCATAAACTAGGTTTATTTAGAACAAATAAAGAGAGAGGGAGAGGGCCGTCTATCTTCTCTTGTCTTTTGTGCACTCTCTTGTTTTTTTTTTTTTTTTTTTTTTTTTCAAGTTCTCTTATTTTCTCTCACCGGGATTCTACCCCCACCCCACGCCACCACTCACCAATCCCTTGACCCTCTTTCCCAATCTATCCAGGCCAAGTGTTTTACATACACACGCATGCATTTGCTTATTGGCACACAGACTGAGGCATGCTAAGTTGCTCTTCATGCATGGACACTTTTTCAGTCCATCATGCAACCGAATCAGAGACATCACATGCACACTTATCAGTGCGCGAAACATGTTCGCTCCCGTGTCTTCATGACCAGGATAAAATCGTGAAGGGTAAAGGCCATGGCCTACATTTCCAAGGATTCAGAGTAGGCTAATTCTACAAACTTATTACATCAGTCCACTCAACTTTAAGATCTGTTAGAAATAAAAAAGATAGATAGATAGATAGATAGATAGATAGATAGATAGATAGATAGATAGATAGATAGATAGATAGATGATTTTTTTTATACTTTTATATATATTTATAAAATAAAATATATAATATTTATTTATTAAAACATAATATATATATATATATATATATATACACTACCGTTCAAAAGTTTGGGGTCAGTAAGACTTGTAATAGTCTTTAAAGAAGTCTCTTATGCTCATCAAGGCTGCATTTATTTGATTAAAAATATACAAAAAAAACAGTAATATTGCAAAATGTTTTTACAATATAAAATAATGTTTTTTATTTTAACATACTTTAAAATAGAATTTATTCCTGTGATGAAAAGCTGAATTTTTATCAGCTGTTACTCCAGTCTTAAGTGTCACATGATCCTTCAGAAATCATTCTAATATGCGGATTTATTATTAGAATGATCAATGTTGGATAATATCAACAGTTGTGCTGCCAAATATTTTTTGGAACCTGTAATTTTTTTTTTCACGATTCTTTCATGAATAACAAGTTTAAAAAGTACAGTGTTTATTCAAAATATGAATATTTTATAACAATGTAAATTATTTATTATTAACTTTTAATAAACTTTTAATTATTAACTTAATACATCCTTGGTGAATAAAAGTATTAATTTCTTTAAAAAAAAAAAAAAAAAAGAAAAGAAACAATAAAAATGTACTGACCCCAAACTAAAATAAAGAAATAAAGTCAGAATTGTGAGATATAAAGTCAGAATTGCGGGATGTAAACTCGCTACTGCAAAAATAAAGGCAGAGACCTTTTGCAATTCTGAATTTTTTCTCACAACTGCAAGTTTTTATGGAAAGAATTGTGAGATATAAAGTCAGAATTGCAGAAAATAAACTGACAATTGTAAGAAATAAAGTCAGAATTGCGAGATATATACTCACAAATAATGTTTATTTTAAACATATATTTAAATATATATAATTTATATGATTTTGTATTTAAAATAATTATCTTTATATAGATAGACAGACAGATAGATAGATAGATAGATAGCTAGATAGATAGATAGATTAACACACACATAGTATTTAATGTATGTATGCACATTTTATATATATATATATATATATATATATATATATAAATATATACTCTAATTCATTCCATGAACTAAGCCACAGGAACATCTCTATTCAGTCGCCTACACATTTTTGGTATCTCACAGAATGTACTGCAGACTATTTCAAGCATAGTTGCTGGTTGATACTGTATTGTGTTGTGTTGTGTTAAACTAGGACATTGAGGGCTGTCAAACAGGAATCAAATTCTGCACCCGGTAGGCAGCTGTAGACACGCATATATCAACAATCGAGCTGTCAAACTGACTCTATCGATGTTCCTGGTGTGCAGGCAGCCAAAGTTCTTCAAAGTGTAAGACATTCCTGCCACATCTATTATATATTGTTTTAAAAACTGGTGAAATGTAGAGTTTACAAGCGGTCAAAATGTAACATTTAACTGCATGCCAGACAACGGACTCATTCATTAGACCACAGCAGAATGCTGATTCCCGAAAGACCCATTACCGATATGAGACATATCAGACACATATGTAAAACTGCATAATGTCTATATACAGAGGAAAATGTCATTGGGTTACGACGTTTAGGGAGAGAAATAGAATATATGCCTTCTGAAACAAATCACTCAATCTCAACTTCCACTCGGATAAGCGGGAAGTTCTTTCCCTCAAGGGCAAATGCTCTCTGTGTTAAATGGTGTGTATGAATAGTAGCTCATAATTTAGGACTCTAATCGGTGCTTTATCTCGCTTTGCAGAGGTGGATTTGAGAGAATCCATCCGTGTCACGTCTGTTATTGTCTGTCTCCGCTGGAGCTGAAAGCTTTTGAGGAGGCATGAGTCGAAAACTCCAGGAGAGTGATGTAAAGAAGCATCCCGCACCCTCTTACCCTGTTTCTCCGCTTCCTATTATTTATGGCATGAAATGCTCTGATTTCCTGTGGTTTACCTCTGATTGTGCAAATATACACAGAATACATGTTTCTACAATCACTCTGAACATAAACAGAATAGTTTTGAGAGTGTGGATTATGTAGCCCCTGGGGGAATGAAGCTTCCATTGATTTTTCAGGGATATGGGGTGACTGTGTTACATTAGATTACTTTAGAATGGGAGAGCAATCATCCCTTTGTTTACCATAAAAATGCATGTGACCTTTAAAAGGGTTGTTATTGACATTTTATACAGATGATCACATATCCTAAAGTGTCATAGATGAGTTGTGGCTTATGCTGCTTTAAAATACCATAATTTATGGCAGCCTATATGCGCCGCTGAATAAAAAATTTAAAAAAGGTAATTGCGATCTTTTATCTCTAAATTTTGACTTTTTCTTCTCAGAATTGAGAGATATAAACTGACAATTGCAAGTTATAAAATCAGAATTGAGGGAAATAAACTCGCAATTGCAAGAAAAAAGTCAGAATTGCTTCTTGCACTTACAAGTTATATCTATCCCTTTCTTTTCTCATAATTGTGAGTTATATAGTCAGAATTGTGAGATATGCAACATATAAAGTCAGAATTGCAAAATATAAACTCGCAACTGCAAAAAATAAAGTCAGAATTGTGAGATATAAAGTCAGAATTGGGGGATATAAATTTGCAATTGTGAGAAATAAAGTCAGCGACCTTTTTCTTAGAATTGCATTTGTACCTTCAAGTCAGAATTTCTTTCTCACAATTGCGAGTTTATCTCGCAATTCTGAATTTTTTTTCTCGCGATTCTGAATTTTTTTCTCGCAAATTGCAAGTTATAAAGTCAGAATTGTGAGATATAAACTCACGATTGTGAGAAATTAAGTAAGAATTGTGAGACATAATCCTGTGATTGCGAGAAAAAAAGTCAGAATTGCTTCTCGCAATTGCTAGTTCATATTTTGCAAATCTGATTTTTTTCTTGCAACTGCGAATTTTATATAGAGATATAAAGTCAGAATTGTGGGACATAAACTCGCAATTCCAAGAAATAAAGTCAGAATTGTGAGATATAAAGTCAGAATTGGGGGATATAAAGTCAGAATTGGGGGATATAAACTTGCAGTTGCCAGAAATAAAATCAGACACCTGTTTCTCAGAATTGTCTTTGTATCCTGAAATTCAGAATTTTTTCTCCCAATTGCAAGTTAATATAGAAAGAACTGTATATATAAAGTCAGATATAAAGATATAAAGTCAGAATTGCGGGATATAAACTCACAATTGTGAGAAATAAGCTCAGAATTGAAAGATTTAAAATTGCAATTGCGAGAAAAAATCAGAATTGCTTCTTTATATTTTTATATTTTGAAAATCAGATTTTTTTTCTCACAATTGTGAATTATATAGTCAGAATTGTGAGGTGTAAAGACGGAATTGTGGGATATAAATTCGAATTGCAGGATATAAACATGCAATTGCAAGAAAAAGTTAGAATTGCGAGATATACAGTCAGAATTGGGGGATATAAACGTAACTGCGAGAAATAAAGTCAGAGACCTTTTTCTCAGAATTGTGTTTGTACCTGGCAAATCTGAATTTTTTCTCGCAATTGCAAGTTTATATAGAAAGAACTGTGAGATATAAAGTCAGAATTGTGGAATATAAACTCACAATTGTGAGAAATAAAGTCAGAATTGCTTTCTCACGACTGAAAGTTTACATCTCAGAATTGTGAATTTTTTCTTACAAAATGCGAGTTATATAGTCAGAATTGTGAGAGGTAAAGTCAGAATTGCAGGCCATAAACTCGCAATGGCAAGAAAAAAAGTCAGAATTGCTTCTCGCAGTTGCAAGTTCATAGATTCGCGATTGTGAAATAAATAGTCAAAAACATTGCTACATTAATTCTAAAAAAAAAAAAATTTTACTGAATTTGTATATCATTTGAAAATATGTAGTAATATTCATTGCAGTTCCAATATGGACCTCTGCCTTTGATATTTTGACTATTTAGATGAATATTTGTTAAATAAGATCATTTACAATCATTCATTTATAGGGAAACAGCTAAACTTAGTAGCATCCTCATTATGGTAAACTTCTTGCAGCAAAGGAACTTCAATATGTGCTTGGAATGGAAATTAGTTTCACTGTTTGCCTTGGAATGGAATCCTTGACCTTTTAACCGCTTAGATGAATATCTATTAAATAAGATTGCTTACATTCATTAATTCATGTGGAAATAGCAAAGCGAGCTCCGCACCGACCTTTAGCGTGACTCCTCACTAAGCCTACACTTAGGTACATGTGTTGTAGCAAAGAACATATGAATGCTATGGACACAGCTGGTCATTTGCAGAAGTCCAAGCACACCTGAGCCATCACTAAAGTTAGATGCAGTCAAAACCCTGCTTTCTATATCTGAGCAAAGTAGCTTCTGGCTAGATAAACTGTCAGTGCACCGACAGGCTCAGAGTGTTAAACACAGGCACCGTGACGTGCCCTAGATAAGCCTGTCAGCCAGGCAAATGAGGAATGTATTCAGCTTTATGAATTAATCATTTGAGAATTCGTTGAACTTTTACTTGACAAAAGCCTCAATGGCAGCGTTCCCTCTCCGCTCGTGTCCCCCGCTGCGTCTCCGCTCACCTGTCGCGGTTAGATAGCGGCACTATCACAACAGCTTAATGATTAAGTATCTCTGCGAGGTCTAGACGCCAAGTGTGTGGTGTATCCATGGAAACAGTGGTCTAAACCCATATATACCAGATTTAAGTCTGCATTTTTGAATAATCCTGGGGAATGGAATTTCAACATCAGCCCATACTTACTATAATTAGTATATATAGTATGTTTGTCAATTAGTAGGTCTTGTAAATAAGTATATTTGTAAATAAGTACATTAATAAATCTAAAATAATTATTAATAATTTAATAACTTATTAATAATTTATATTTATTGACTTTATATTTTATTTATAGTATTTATATATTATATAGAATATTTATATATTACAAATTATAATGATGCAGTCTAATAAAATGCCAAACTATTGTTATTATTATTATTATTATTATCATCATCATTATTAATAATTATACTTCTCATACACTAATAGATAAAACATTTAATGATTATATTTATATACTTAATATTTTACTTATAATATTTGTTATATATAATAAATATATATTATAAATTATAATGATATAATGATGTACTTTAATAAATTGCCACACTACTATTATTATTATTATTATCATCAATAATTATATTTCTCTTACACTAAAAAAACATGCTTATATTTATATACTTTGTTTTATTTATGGTATTTCTTATATATAATAAATATATATTATAAATTATGATATAATGATGCAGTTTAATAAATTGCCACCCTATTATTATTATTATTATTATTATTATTATTATTATCAATAATTATACTTTTCTTACACTAAAACAAAAAAAAACATTTTATGCTTGTATTTATATACTTTATATTTTATTTATAGTATTTATATATTACAGAAAGAAAAACATTTAATGCTTATATTTCTACATATATAAAATACAAATTACTATAAATAAGAATTGAAATATGGTAAAATGTATTAATAATAAAAGAGCAATGCACTCTTATTTTTGAAATTGAAAGTCAGCCAGAATAAGAAGTCAATTTTTTTTTTTAAATATACATGTTGTTTTTGTTTTTTTATTATTGTTAATAATAATTTACAATTATATTACACTTAAATATTATTATTTATAGTTAATATATTTATATCATTATGTAGTTAAATAAATTTCCACAAATTATTATTATTATTATTATTATTATTATAAACAATTCTGTGGAAATGTGTTTAACTACAAAATGATTATAAGAAAGAATATTTAGAGCTGGAATTTCAAATATATATTCAATTTTCAGTTGTTAACTTTTAAAGTGTTTGGATGTGCAGTGAATATGACATATGGATGTTATCCAGTTTAAAACCATGTTTTTATGTTTATGTTTTTGGCTAATCTGGTTTACTCTAATTTCCTGGCAGTTTTTAATGATTCAGTATTACGCATGGATGAATGCTGAAGTAACGCTGTGCGCCGAGTAGCCTAAACAGGCACAGTCTGTGTGTTGTAACTCTCTGGTTCATGGCCCGTTCCAAACACATAATTCCCTCTCCCACTGCATGCTGTTGTTTGCCTAATTTCCATAAACGTTGATCCCCGGCAATCTCTATTGTCTCCCACTTGTTTTCTCTTCTCATAAGCAAGCCGTCATTGTTCATTGGCTGCCAGCCCGTGCTCTCCCCGTTACTGACCGACTGACATTCTGTAGCGATCGGACATGCATCCTGTACATGTGGATGTTTTGATATTTTGGGACCACCACTACACGCCCTGTCTTTTCTCAGTGCGTCCCCGCATAGCCCAGTGAGTATGCTGTCCTCTCCGTCCCCAGCTGTCTCTATCCCATCATCCCCCTCCGGCCACATTGGCGGCAGTGCCCGGCACACGCCTACAGTTGGGAATGCAGAAACCAGAGCCCCTCTCTCTCTCTCTCATACATCCCTGCTCTCGTTCATCATCTCACATTCTCATTTTCTGGGTACGGATAACCGTTGACCCTTGCTTAAGGGTTTCCACACCCCCCACAATAAGCTCTGTTCCAAAACCTAACTGCGTATTGCTTACTTGGGAAGCTGCCTTGTCAAGCAGCATCCTAACTGAAATGGAAACTCATAAGTGAGGATTAACATAGGAAACAGTGTTGCATACCACATACAAAATGCTCTGCAGGAGAAATTAGAGAGATATGTCTGTCTGTTATTCTGTCTATCTATCTATCTATCTATCTATCCAACCGTCTGTCAGTCTGTCTCTCTGTCTGTCCATTTATCCATACATCTGTCTGCCTGTCTATCAGTCTATCTATCAGTCAATCTATCTGTCTGTTCGTCCATCAGCCTGTCTGTGCATCTGTCCACCCATCCATCCATCTACATGCCTGTCTGTCTGTTCGTCTATCCTTCCTTCCATCAATCCATCCATCTGCTGTCTGTCTATTAGTCTATGTGTCTATCCATCCATCTGTCCATCCATCCATCTATCTGTCCATCCATTCATCCATCTGTCTGTTCCTTCGTTCATTTGTTCTTTTGTTTGTTTGTTTATTTGTTTGTTCATTCGTTGATCCGTCCATCCATCCATCCATCCATCCATCTGTCTGTTCATCCATCTGTCCATCTATCTATCAATCCGCCTGTCTATCAGTCAGTCTATCAATTCATCGGTCCGTCTTTCTGTCCATCCATCCATCCATCCGTTCCTCCTCTCTTACATCCCTGCTCTCGTTCACCATGTCACATTCTCATTTTCTGGGTATGGATAACCGCTGACCCTTGCTTAAGGGCTTCCACACCCCCCTCAATAAGCTCTGTTCCAAAACCTAACTGCGTATTACTTACTTCGGAAGCTGCCTTGTCTAGCAGCATCCTAAGTGAAATGGAAACTCGTAAGTAAGGATTAACATAGGAAACAGTGTTGCATACCACATACAAAATGTTCTGCAGGGGAAACTAGAGAGATAGATCTGTCTGTTATTCTATCTATCTATCTATCCATCTGCCTGCCTATCAGTCTATCAGTCAGTCTATGTCTGTTCGTCCATCCATCCATCCGCCTGTCCATTCGTTCCTACATTTGTTCGTCCATCCGTCTGTCTATCTGTTTGTCCATCAATTCATCCATCTGCCTGTCTATCAGTCTATCTGTTTATCTATCCATCCATCCATCCATTCGCCTGTCTATCTATCTGTCTGTCTGTTCATCCACCCATTCGTCCATCCGTTTGTCCATCTATCTGTCTGTCTGTTCATCCACCCATTCATCCATCTGTCCGACCATCTAACATCTATCTGACTGTCTGTCTGTCTGTCTCTCTGTTCGTCTGTCTGTTCATTCATCTCTGTCCATCTGTCCGTCCGTCTATCAGTCTATCTATCAGTAAGTCTATCTATCTGTCTGTCCATAAATCCATCCATCCACCTGTTTGGTTGTTCGTCCGTCCAACCATCGTATAATCCAACTGTCTGTCTGTCCATCCATCAATCCATCCATTCATCTATCTGACCATGAGTCTTTCAGTCTTTCTCTACATTTGTCCATCTGTTCATCCATCTGTCTGTCCATCCATCCATCTGTCCGCCTGTCTATTAGTCTATCTATCAGTAAGTCTATCTATCTGTCCGTTTGTCCAGCCATCCATCCATTCGTTTGCCTGTTTGTCTCTCTATCTATCTATCGATCTGTCTGCCCGTCTATCAGTCTATCAGTCAGTCTGTCGGTTCATCCATCCATCCATCCATCCGCCTGTCTGTTCGTTAGTTCATTGTTTTGTTCGTCCATCCGTCTATCTATCTGTCTGTTCATCCACCCATCTGTCTGTCTGTCCATCCATCCATCCATCCTCCTGTCTATCTAACTATCTATCTATGTGACCATCTAACATCTATTTGACCGTCTGTCTGTCAATCTCTCTGTTCATGTGTCTGTCAGTCTGTCTCTGTGTTAGTCCATCTGTTCATTCATCTCTGTCCATCTGTCCATCCATCCATCCATCCATCCGTCTATCAGTCTATATATCGGTAAGCCTATCTATCTGTCCGTCCATCAATCCATCTATCCATCCATCCGTCTGATTGTTTGTTCGTCCGTCCGTCCGACCATCGATCAATCCACCTGTCTGTCAGTCTGTCCATTTGTCCATCTATCTGTCCATCCGTTTGTCTATTGTTCATTCATTGTTGCTCTTGCCTCATTCACCATCTTGGATTTTTTTTTTCTTTGTAAAGCATTCTAGGATTGCCTTTTGCAGAATGCATGAAATACTGCCCTCAAATTTGGCCAAAACAAGGTGTTGAGGAGGCAGCATAATTATAGTGTCTTGCTTTTGGAACAGCCTCCTTGTAAGGAGTGCACCTGTGAGGCTTTAAAATTTAATACTTCTTGGAGCAGATCAACTCTCTCTGCATTTGCAGAACTTGAACACTAGTTTGTTCTTTTCCGTAATCTTTCTTACTTTCACCTTCCCAAAATATTACATCAACCTGCGTCACACTTCTGCATTTCCTGTCTCCTATTGTTTCTATCTCTTTGACTGAGTCTCATCCTGCGCAAAAACCTCTCTCTTTCTCCCTCTCTCACTGTTTTTCTCTCTCTCGGCAGTAATGCGATCAGGTGCAGTGAGTGAGTTGTCTCCACTCCAGTAACTGCATTAAGCGCCTCTTTTCTGTAGCATCTGCCCCCATTGCCCGTATCACTGCTTGCAAGGCCAGGGTCACAAAGGCCAAAGCTGTTCCTGGAAAACACACACACATGCACTCTATCACAGGTCTGTAATGGAGGCCTGGCACCCTCTCTCTCTCTACCGTCGGTACATGCGATCTATATTCATTTATCTCTACCACAGTGGCCCTGAGGACGCCAGTGAATCTATAGATCAGATAACCCTGCAAGCCTCACACATGCACACACACTAACTGCTCCCCATGCGAGAATCTGGGCACCAGCTGAAGCACAAATACCAGTGATTTGCTCCTTCTGATAATTGGACAAACATTTAGATTGCTGCTGCATGGAGAAAAATAAGTCATTGTATGAAACAAGTGCCATTTTCAGTTTGATAGGGTGACATTTGAAATACTCTTTTTAACTTGTTAACTATCAGCTTTTTGCTCTTTTTTGCCTTGGTGGTTATTTCATAACAGAAGTAATATTGTTACAGACATGTACAAATTTGTAACAGGAAAATCCACTAAAAAAATCAATGGCTATTTTTGGTATAGTGGCTGAAAAATAGAACCTCATTCACAAGAACCTCAATTTTTATAATATCAACTTCAAATTTGGAATATAATTCATTTAGACATATGACTTTAATTATATAGCAATTTTAGAGTCCAAAATATTTATTTTATATACAATATATATTTTTTAGTACAATACATTTTTTTAGAGTACACTTAAATCTCTAAAACTTAGACTAATGAGACCAAAGACTGCCCATTAGACTTACCCAAAATGAATTATATCTCATGTTTAACCACTATATGGACATCAGAGCAAGAGGCAAATTCCAGAAGATCTGGCCAAGGTGAGTTCATGAGTGCTGAATGGCCACTGATGCCCTGGAGCACACATTTTCAAATAGAATACATTATCTTTATTAACACACTGCTTATTTGAAGTCTAAACAAGTACATTCTCACCTAAAACAGTCTTAAAACTACAATCTGTGAAACAAATTAGAGTGGATTTGGGTGTCCACCACGACACTCGCTGTGACAAATACAACAAGCAGAGGGATACAAACGGTGAAAAAACACTCATCTCAGCCAATCAGATTTGGGGACCAGAAAGAACTGTTGAATAAACCAAAATAGTTTATTCACGCTGTGCAGTATGTAGACTTTGGACATTCGAAAATAAACTCATGAAATTGTGCATGAATATAATGACTTTATTGTTCTGACAACATTCATAGACCACACTGAAGACAACCCCATTTTAAACACCTCCATAGTGGCTCTCTAGCGTGTTGGGCGGCATTAAGCGGATTTCTTCCATGCCAGTGAATTACTGCGTGCTAAGTCAACCTGAAACTTCCGCTCTAGCTCCTTATAATGAGGTGCCAAGCCCCCCTCACCCCTGAAATTTCCACTGCTGTGGCCAGTAACTACACATGTGCATTTATTTACTGTTTACACTTACACACATGTACCTTTGATAAGCATTTGTTTGAAGCTTCAGATTTCTACATCATTTTTCTCTTTCGAGTGCCCTACTCGAACGGCCTTGTGTACAGTAGCTAGTGACCCTTGAAAAGACAGGTTCCATTTATGCTTCAAATCAACTTCTCGCTATTCCAAACAAGCTCTCAGATTCATAAACAAGCCCTGCTGTGGGTCATTTTTCACAAAAGTGCTTCGCTGCTTTTTTGCTCCCCTGCCCTCCTTCTTGGAATAATTGAAGGCTGTTGAAGTGGAGTGTGCAACTCTTGGTTTATCCACGAACGCCGGCCTGCTAATGCACAAACTGATGCTTGCGTCAGTCTGCTTTCAATTAATTGGACATTCTATACTTAACAAGGCAGCCTGGCACACGGCGGCTAGAGTAGCACAGAAGAGCGTGAATGATGTGTGTAATGGTGCATCGCGCGCACACGCGCACGGAAAACACTGAGGAAGAGAGTTGCTACGCTAGAGGTGGTGACTGACAGTGCCAAGCTGTGAATGCCTGGCTCCCTGCCAGTTGTTTCTCATTTATGGGTACACTCGCCCACCCGCCCTCCTGCCGGTCTGTTCGCCGTGACTAGATTCACTTCCATCAGTATGGAAAGAAACTGAAGTCTCATTCACTCCAGAACGTTCTAACAGGGCTCATTCATACACTAATGCATTGATCCAGTGTGAGGTGGCTTAGTGCTCTCGTTTGAGCCTAATTGCTTTTAGAAGACGTATCGGAAGCCAAAGCGGCGTCAGTGCGAGACTAACTGTCTGTTGACTGAAAGCTGAACTATTTGAATATAGTATGATTATAGCAAGGTTTTCAAGCTGTGCTTTTTCACATCTAACAGTCCGAACTCCCTAAGGTGGAAACCCAGGGACGCATTCTGGGTGGATTATTTTGAGATGTACATGCATGAATAGTTCAATGCCGTCCGGGGGAATGGGCCATCTGACGGCTGAATATATCAACCCTGAATTTTCCATTAGAATAGAACACAACTAGGCTTTTGCAACGACCAGCACGGGCAAAAACAAGAGCTGTGTTTGCAGCCTGAATGATGGGTGACATTTCCAAATGCTACATGCAAATAGACTCGCTACTGACCTTCTTGTACTCTACTTTTGGACCGTTTGCCCAATGGTCGGTGGAACTCTTTCTAATTGACTCCGGGACCTCCATGGCCAATCCATCACAAATCAAGTTTATTGATTGGCTGTCAGCACTGGTGAGGGCAAGCATGCTGATTTTCTCAAATAAGACAGATTCTAGAGTCCAAGCACCGCATTTGGGCACTAACTATGATCACAATCTAACTAAATGGCAAATTTAATTGGCTAATTCACCCTAAAATGAAAAATATGTCTTTAAACCTCTGGGATCTGAGGGGGTTTTGGTTTGGTCTGCTATTTGTGTGTTTTTTTAGGATTTTAAAAACATATTAATGCTGTAATCAGCACAAACTGGACAGCATGAATGTACATTTTTGTGTGTTTGAAAAAACATTTATGCTTGGTTTTTAAGCCACTGAAATAAAACCATAAAACACATACAGAACATGTTCACAAGACTTTTGAGAACAGACTATTGTAAACTATAGTTTTTGCTACAAAATAATGTCATCCTGTTCACTCATTCACAGAAAAAAGAGACAAAGCAGAGCCGCTCGTGGGCATGATCACATTATAGTTAATGAGTTGAGATGGAAAAAAAACTGGAGCTCATGTTGGTTTCACACAGATTGCTTTATCAGAGAATATTTGTTTGGCGTGACCATTTAAAAGTAAACATTTCAAGGTTTCCTCCCAAATGCGGTTGTAAATGATCCCAGCCGAGGAAAAAGGGTCTTATCTAGTGTAACGATCAGTTATTTTCATAAAAATCATACAATTTCTATAGTTTTTAATGTCAAATGCTCGTCTTGTCTTGTGCTGCCTGAACTCTGTTTTTTTCCGGTTCATGATAGTTAGGGTATGTCGAAAAACCCCCATCTCATGTTCTCCCTCAATTTCAAAATTGCCCTATATCACTGTTTTACCTTTTTTTTTTAAGGGTGTTTGATGATCTTTGCATGTTCACTTTGCAAAGACTGGGTCGGTACTTCTGCAGTGATGTAGGATGACTTTGAAATTACTTTTGTCAGTTGAGGGAGAAAATACGATTGGAGTTTTTCGACATACCCTGTCTTGAACCAGAATACATAGAGTTCATGCAGAGCAAGACAAGGTGAGCGTTGAGATTAAAACGTATTTAAATTATAAATTTTTTAATGAAAATAACCTTTTTTTCGCTAGATAAGACCCTTCTTCCTCAGCTGGGATTGTTTACAACCGCATTTACAAGCCGCATTTAAACTGCATTTTGGAAGTTCCAACTCAGGGCACCATAGCAGTCAACAATATGGAGAAAAATCCTGAAATGTTTTCCTCAAAAATCATAATTTCTTTACGACTGAAGAAAGAAAGACATGAACACCTTGGATGACATGGGGGTGAGTACATTATCTGTAAAGTTTTGTTCTGGAAGTGGACTTCTCCTTTAACAATCTGTGTCAGTCATGCATTCACAGTGACGCATCTCTTGTCAGGAATAACATTTAAAACAATGCAAACGTTCTAGTACCATTGGCATCGTGACTATTAAGAATAGATTCCAGGATTTCTGTTAATTTCTCACCAGAGCTGCTGGGCTTAACATTCCATTTACAGAGTCTCACGTCTGAATCTTTGTCAAGGAAAATTTGGCTCCCCTTGAACTGACCGGAGGGCTTGGATCAGTATGGCAGGCGTTATGTCATGTTTCCCTTCATGGTGCTAAAACAGTTGTCTGAACTGTACTGCAGCATGCAACTTGTCGCTATGTGACATACGCTTATTATGAACTGTAAAACAGGATTATTTTGCACCCATATGGCACGCAGATGTTAAATAGATGCCAGTGTCTTTGTGAATATTATGCTATAATCATGATCGCAAGTGAGAAACTGATGCAAATTGACACCGCTCTGCCTCGCTCCCTCTCTGCTCATTTCCCTCTGATTCACTTATTTCTCTGTCTTGTAGCTCATTTTTCCTCATTCTAAGTGATTGTGTGTGTGTGTGGGTTTGTAAGTAAGCTGAAATAGCAACTCACTCATCAGCAACTTCAATTACATGTCAACAAACAGGCAGCTAACACTCAGGTGCCCCAATGAGATTTTAGTCACTCCCTACCAGCTCCCTTACACACATGCACATTGATTTTTTCCACCGTTATCGCGCTTTATTTATGAAACCTTTTTAAAAATTCAATTTTAGACCAAAAATTTAACAAGACCTCAAACAGGAGCTCAAAAATCCATAACTAACTTGAAAAAGATCTCCTTTGACTTTCTGCTGTTTTTTTTGAAGTGTGAAAAAAGGGGTTTTGAAGCTGAAGTGTGTATTTTTTCAGTGTTAAAATACTTTCATCTATCTCAGTTTAATATGCAGAGACAATTATAAGTAAAATATCAACTTCTAACCTTCTTCAACTGCTAATTCAGTTATCATTCTGATAGATTTAGTGAGTTTATTCGCCAAAAAGATTCAAAGGGTTTCTTTCTGAACTAATCATTAAAAAAAAAAAAGAAGAAAAAAGTGAATTGGACTACAGAAGATGTGCTAAATGTTTTTGATTCACCAAAAAAGAATCTGTTCAAAAATGACAGTTTGATTCACTAAAAAGAACCGTTTTAAAAGAGCTGTTTGCATATCGGACTACACTTGTAGTGCTGTTATTGCACACTCTTAAAAATAAAGGTGCTTCACAATGCCATAGACAACCTTTTTTGTTTAAATGGTTCCATAAAGAAACTTTAAAATTTGAAGAACCTTTCTTTCTTTGTGGAACCAAAAATGGTTCTTTTTGAAAAACTCAATGAAAAACTTGAAAAGCTCCTTTATTTTTGAGTGTATGCTGTTTCTTCCTATTCCTATTTTGTAGAACACTGAATTTATATAACATCATATTCACTTCAGCCTGCAAATTCAGGTAAAATATGATTTCTTTTTGCCCTGTGGTTGTAGACTCAGCAGCGAGGCTGAGTAAAACATTGATGTTGAGATTTCGCAATTAATTGCACAAGCTTTATTTTTACCCAACCCTAATAAGCAGGTATGAAATGCTAAACATTTCAACTAAACATGCTTTTGTATATACTGGTGTTTGCATGCAAAAAAAAAAGGCTACACTGTAAAAAAACAATTTGTTGAGTCAACTTAAAATAATTTGTTACCTGGCTGCCTTAAAATTTTAAGTTCAGACAAAAAAGTTTATTCACATTGAAATGTTAAATTATACTAAGTGACCACTTAGTATTTGAGTTGATTCAACTTAAAATTTTAAGGCAGCTGGGTTACTTACCCATCTGTTAAGTTTAACAAACACAAATATCTAAGTTGTTACTTAGTCCAACTTAACATTTAAAGTTGACTAAACTTATTTGAGTTGACTGAACTTAAAATTTTAAGGCAGCAGGGTAACAAATATTTTAAGCTGACTCAACAAATTGTGTTTTTTGTTTGTTTGTTTTTTTTACAGTGTAGGACATTTGTGGTTTGTTTGTTTGTTTGTGTGTGCATGTATGTGTGGTTTTTTTTACACCTCAGCATATCCTGAACTGCTCTGACTCAACACATTTGGTGTTGACACAGGCAGTGTTGTGATGTCATGTTGACATATGTCTCCTTGTGTGGGTAGGAGTATCCTTATGGACAGAAAACACTGCCAGACTGCATGTCTCTGGAAAGAATACAGTAGGCAAGGAAAGAGACTGGATGTGCTTGCTGCAAGCTGGCAATTTACAGCATGGATGTAATGCAGACTTCGCCAGGAAATGCTTTCTGATAAACAGACAGCATCTTAAGTGCTATAGAGTACTATAGCTGAAAGTATATATGTATTAGAAATGAATTAGAGCTTATTTCACTATAGAGACAGTCAAAGCGAGAGCAACTTCACCTCATAGTTATGATGTGATATCATCAATTTTGCATGAGTGAAAGACAAAGTATTACAAGCAGCGGAGGTGTGCATCGATCAACGTCACAAACAGCAAGTGACGAAGACTAACTGCAGCCATCACACTTTCTACGTGTGTGTGTGCGTGTGTGAGTCATACTGTGACAGGACTGTATCAGAGCTGGACAGATGTGGTAGTACTAGGATGTGTTCTGTAACCACAGTAATAATGAGAATGAGAAGGTCTGTGTTAGTTGCTACTAGCGAGGCTCCTCTTCCATCTGTCATGTTCACGCATACACTTTCACAATCATATTTGGCAGTGTTTGTGCATTATAAATGATGTTTGGTTGTGAATGAAATTTATCTGTTTTTGATTCACCATCTTTAGATAAAAATGAAGCAATTGTTTGAAGCAGCAGACTCAAAAATATGATGATATGCTTTTGATGATCCTCTTTCCTAAAATATAGAGGCTTCTATGTATTTGCATCTGTTTTTTTAAAGATCCATTTATACATTTTTGAAAGAAATTTTATTTAGCAAAAAGACATTAAAGGGATAGTTCACCCAAAAATGAAAATTCTGTCATTAATTACTCACTCTCATGTCGTTTCAAACGTGTAAGATCTTTATTCATCTTTACAACACAAGTTAAGATCTTTATAGTGTTCTTTGTCTGTTTGATTACGTCATTAATTGATCTTTACCACACATCTCTTCCATATGTACAGTATGTTCCATATGTATATGTATCAAGCTACTACTACATATATTGTAAAAATGTATGGTGTAAAGTTGCTTTGCAACAATATGTATCGTGAAAAGCGCTATACAAATAAATTTGAATTGAATTGAATTGAAGATGTTATTTAAATCTGAGAGCTTTCTGACTTACATAGACAGCAATGCAACTGACACATTCAAGGCCCAGAAAGGTAGTAAGGACATTGTTAAAATAATCCATGGTACTGTTATGAACGTGCAAGACTGACACAGAAGGGAAGAAATTGCACAAAAAGTATTCCCGTAGCTTAATAAAAATTACAGTTGAAGCACAGATGTCACATGGACTATTTTAGCGATATCCTTACTATCTTTCTGGGCCTTGAAAGTGTTAGCTGCGTTGCTGTCTATGCAGGGTCAAATTTCATCAAAAATATCTTAATTTGTGTTCTATAGATGAACAAAGGTCTTGCAGGTTTGGAACGACATGAGCGTTAGTAATTCTTTACAGAATTTTTATTTTTGGGTGAGCTATCCCTTTAAATCGATAAATCTCAGTACAGGCATTTATGATATAAACACATTTCTGTTTCAAATAAACACTTTCTATACATCAAAGGATCCAGAAAAATAAAGTATATCATGGTTTCCACCAAAACACTAAGCAGGACAGCTGTTTTCAATATTGATAATAATAAATGTTTCTTGAACACCAAATCAGCATATTAGAATGATTTCTGAATGATCATGTGACACTGAAGATTGAAGTAATGATGCTAAAAGTTCAGCTCTGCAGAAATAAATTAGATTTTAAAATAAATAAAAACAGAAAAGTTACTTTAAATTGCAATAATATTTTACAATAAGAGATATTAAAGTATATTATCTGAAAAATATAATTTTTATATAAAATTTAAATTTTGTTAAGATAAACATAAAATAATGGCTTTCGCTAGAATAAATCAACCTGTTCTCATGACGAAAACATACCTGTGGAAACTTTTTCGCAAAGTGCAAAATACATACCAATATAAAACATAAAAGTTATTTTAAACTGCAATAATATTCAAATAAAGTAAAAACAGTGATGGTGACCTAAGAGATGTTAAAGCGGTCATCGGATGCTAAGTTCACTTTTACATGTTGTTTGAACATTAATGTGCGTTGGCAGTGTATGTACACATCTATCCTATTATGATAAAAATCCATGCAGTGGTTTTTATTTAATCCGTAAAAAATAATATCCCCTTTTTCAAATCGAGCCATTCTCAGATGCCTGTTGGTGTGGCGTCACACCAATAGAGGCCGATTCCACAATAGTTGATTGACATGAGCATCTTACCTCAGGCCCGCCTTAAATCAGCTGTAACAGTCCGACCTCCATTGTTTCGATGCCGAAGGAGGGACGTAAATTAGACAAGAATATCTCAGATTGAGCGATTGAGGTGTTGTGTTGCTGGATATAATAATGAACATAGTGGTCGTCATTTACTCCCGACATCTGAGCCGCTGAAGATGCAATAGATTATGTTTGTTTGTGAATGGAATGTGCCTCCTGATCTACATAAATGTGTCTATGTTCACGCAAATCATTCGTGATCCATCTTCACGTACAGCAGAAGTGAGTATAAGGGGTTTTTTTTATGAATCTTTGCGATCGCCTGTCCTAATAACGTGCTAGTTAGCAAGTTTAACTAAAGTAAACTAAAGTAAACAGGCTCATCACTCCACAGGGAGGAGAAAGGGCGGGGTGAGCAGAGCTCATTAACATTTAAAGCAACCTCGACCAGAACAGGATGATTTTTGCAGAGCTGATTTTGGCAAGGTAAAAAGGGATTTATTTTACACTTCCATTGAGAAATTTTAACCAAAGTATATTATAGACTTTTCATTAAGACCCTAAAGAATCATATCAACTTGTGGAAAATGGGCATCCGATGACCCCTTTAAACAATATTATCTGAAAAATATTATTTTATTTAAAGTTTCTATTATGTTAAGATAAACATAAAATAATGACTTTTAATAGAGCAAAATTAACCTGCAGCTGTATCACAGCGGTTTCCAACAGAAATGTCCACTGAGTGGCATTTTTTTCCCCGGAACAGATGAACGTATATATCATATGTTTCATGTGACGTTGGTTTTGTACGTGTCACCGCAGTTCTGACTTGAAATGTCTGTTGAGTGGCGCTATAACTCTAATGCTCCATGACGTTTTAAAATAATATACCAGCTGCATTACACCTAAACCTACCCAATAGTATGAACAAAAGCAAATGTGACATAATGCAATCGCAAGCATGCCTTTTTAGCTTGTTTTTTGATCTCTCATCTTTAAGCTCTTTCATCGTGAGTCATGTTTTTCACAGGAATCATACTCCCACATCCACATCCTAAATTCTGTGCAGACTGAGCTAATGAACAAGTTTGTTACATCCGGTGTTGTGTCCATTTTCGACCCCTTGCCCTCTCGTTAAAATCACTACATGATTGCCTAATCCTAACCCCTCCCCCACACCTAAACCTACCAATACTAGGGAAGTAGTAATCTGGCAGGGTCAGCACCGGAAAGCAAAACATATGGAGCTGTAATCATAACTGTGTACGAAAACGATTACAAGTGCTCGCTGTCTTACCGCCTGTAATGTTCATTTCAGAAAAAAAAATTTCCACAAGTACGTTTTTGTCATGAGATCAGGTAGAATAATATATCTGTGACCTGTTGATCTCAAGATTTCTGCAGGTTTTCACTGTATGGACCTTAACATTCAAAATATGAATAACAAAAAAAAAAAAAAAATAACAATACATTTAGCTAGATGTTAGCGCAAACACTACACTACAACCGCAAGGTCTAAGGGTGCTGTTTGGTCTGAGACATTACAGAGACTGTACAGCACTCTGGGATGCACTGTGATCTCCATTACAGCTGAGAACTAGTTATTATCGGCCTTTGCCCCAGACCCCAGACTCTCGGCTGGACAGGAGGTGAGCAGGTTCAGGCCGCTGGTTCTGGAACTCCGAGAGGCTGGATAAACAATATCCTCCAGCTCCTCTCCATTGGAGTCCAGCCAGAAGGTCAGACTCACCGTCTGCGTCATATATAATGAAAGGGAATTCTTCACATTCTTACAGGAGACAGTGTTTTTTGTGTGTGTACAAACACACAGCCAATATATGTTGACGGATGGCGGTCACGATGAACGCCTGGTATGAGATCACACCGCGTTCTTTCTCCATGCTGATAAATGACGTCAAACATGCGCTCACGGCACGCACACACACTTATCCTTGCCCCGACCTCTAATAGAGTTATTTATCTGTTCAATATGTTTACACAGGTGTCACACACTTGATCTACCTCTCTGCATGCTCAGGCAACACACACATGCACAGCAGCCCACCAGACAGCTGTGGTAAATACGCTCGTGAGGAACGAATCACCGTTAGCCTGTAAGAGGGATTTCCACAAGCACGATCCAAAGTCTACAGGTGTCACGTGACCGACGAAATGAGCGTATCCTGCCGGGCTGAACTATAATAGTCATTTTTGAAGCTGCGGGGGTCAGTGTGATTACTCGAGCGGCAACTCAATAATCTGCTGAGAAATGA
Source organism: Labeo rohita (assembly GCF_022985175.1). Lineage (NCBI taxonomy): Eukaryota > Metazoa > Chordata > Actinopteri > Cypriniformes > Cyprinidae > Labeo > Labeo rohita. The sequence goes on from NC_066887.1 coordinate 21,183,166, forward strand.
ATGGGAGTCTTATTGAGGATAGCATACATATTTCATAGGCTTAATCATATGCTGGTTCGCCAGTTTTTGCAGGAGAAAAAAATTCATTTGGCAAGTTATTGGTGAAACTAAGCGTAAATGTGAGGATGTTGGTAAAGGTGTTGCAACGTTGATGTCGTGATGATTAAGGCACACAGGTTGTAGATGTGTCAGGAGTATGAAACATAGTGGTAATGTGAATTACCTGTCAGCCGTTTTTACGTGATAGATTTCTCCTACATGTTCATCTGTTCAAAACAGGATATTTAATCTCTGCAGCTCTCTTTCACTCTCTCTTTCTTTCTCTCTCTCTATCCTTATCCCCCTCTTCTTCTTGTCAACCGTGACAGATGAAACGTATTTATCCTTCATCCACACATCATCTCCTCCTCTCCCCACATCTCTTTCATTCTGTCTCTCTCCGATTCTCAATTTATGGTTATACCCAAAATAAAATTTGAAGAACAAATCAGTATTTATCTAATCCCTCCTTACTGACTGTATTAAAAAATTAAATTCAAGCAGAAATGTCATAATTTCCACACATTTTGGAAGTTAAAATAATATTTAAAATATAAATTATTATTTATTTATCTAAATATATATGTAATGTATATAATGTAATAATTTTCTTATATACGCTACCAGTCAAAAGTTTTTCGATTTTTAATGTTTTTCCACAGAAGTCTCTTTTGCTCACCAAGCCTGCATTTATTTGATCCAAAGTACAACAAAGACAGTACAATTTTTAAATAATATTAATATTTAAAATAACTGTTTTCTTTTTTAATATATTTTAACGTGTAATTTATTCCTGTGATTTCAAAACTGAATTTTTAGTATCATTACTACAGTCACATGATCCGTCAGAAATTATTCTAATATTCTGATTTGCTGCTCAAAAAACATTTTTTTATTATTATTGTGTTGAAAAAAGCTGAGAAGAATTTTTTTCACGTTTCTTTGATGAATAGAAAGTTCATAAGAACAGCATTTATCCAAAATAAAAATATTTTGTCACATTTTATAAATGTCACTTTTGATCATGCTTGCTAAATAAAATATTAAGTTCTATAATTTCTTTCCAAAAAAAAAAAATAAACGAAAGAAAATATAATGACTGCAAGCTTTTGAATAGTATAGTGTATAATGTAAAGAAAAAAAAAAAAAAAAAAAACCTTTTTAATTCAGATAAATGCTGACCTTTGGATCTTTCTATTCATCAAAGAATTCTGAAAAAATGTAACTGTTTTTAATATTGATAATAATAATAAAAATGTTTTTTGAACAGCAAATCAGCATATTAGAATGATTTCTGAAGGATCATGTGACACTGAAGACTGGAGTAATGATGCTGGAAATTTTGCTTTGATTACACAAATAAATTACATTTTAAAATATTTTCAAATAGAATACAGTTCTTTTAAATAGTACAAATATTTCCAAATTTTGCTGTACTTTGGATCAAATAAATGTAGGCTTCTTTAAAAAACATTTTTGACTGGTAGTGTGTATACACAAACACATATATAATAAACTATTTTAAGCATAACATATGATTTCTTTATCTAATATATATATATTAATATATTAAATATTATATATTATTATATATTAAACATAGATGTCGAATACCATCATAATTCATGAGAAAACACAAGCAGACAGAGATGGAAAAAATATGACATCAAAAGGGAGGGAAAACGAAAAAAGGTTTGATTTTTCCTTCTGTTCTACCTCCACCTGCGTATGGGAGTGGAGCTCTGATGTTAGCGCAGCTGCTTAAGTTCAAAACACTATTTGTTTAAGCTCAAAAACAGTTAAATGAGTATTTTAAGTGTTTGAAAGAATGAAAGCAGGATTAACTGGCGTATTATCAAGGAATAAAGTGAATCCTGCACTGATGTAATGAGAGAAAACGTGTTTATTTTGCATTGCACGCTGCAAGGTTTTAAGGGGTGAGTGGTTTTTAATGGAGTGCACGGCTCAGCCGGCCCAAAGCTGAGGGATGAAAGGAACGGTTTGTCTAGCTTTGTTATTTGCCGTTCTTTTGATGGCAAAAGAACACACATACACACTACATGTACAATTATAATACACATATGCTCATAGTGTCTCTCTGTACACACGGCACACTCTTGTACACAGCCAGGAAAACACAAACACAGAGTAACATATATCTCAAGCGCATATTCAGCCCCTCAGAAAACAGATTTAAGAATCAACATCAATATATTTGTGAAAAAAGAGAAATATAGAAGAAGAGGGAGCTAGAGACAGATCGACGGTCATTGATGTGTAAATTTGCAATAAATAATTCAACAGCGAACCAGGAAGAACTGAGATGTTCTCAAACTCCTCTCTCTGTCTGTTTATTTTCTCCAAAATTTTCCTCTTTTGCGTCCCTCTGTGTCTTTGAGTAACAGGCCTTTTGCCTCTGTCTTCATTTCACTTTCCTTTGCATCTATTATTTTTGGATTTGACAGACTCTTATCTAACGAAACACGTTAGATGTTTCAAAATTTCTCAGTGTTTTGGTCTTGTTGGCAAGTAAAATATTGTCAAATACATCGTTAAAACAAAATAAATGGATCTGAAAAGCAAAATGGCATACTGTAAGATATTAAAGGGGTCATCGGATGCCCATTTTCCACAAGTTGATATGATTCTTTAGCGTCTTAATGAAAAGTCTATAATATACTTTGGTTAAAAATTCTCAATGGTTGTGTAAAACAACACCCTTTTTACCTTGCCAAAATCAGCTCTGCAAAAATTATCTCATTCTGGTCAAGGCTGCTTTAAATGCAAATGAGCTCTGCTCGCCCCGCCCCTCTCTTCTCTCTGTGGAGTGACGAGCCTGTTTACTTTAGCCGCATTTAGCCGCTAAACTTGCTAACTAGCACTTTATTAGGAAAGGCAATCACAAAGATTCATAAAAAAAAAACTCATACTCACTCCCCTGTAAGTGAAACTGGATCACGAATGATTTGCGCGAACACAGACGCATTTATGTAGATTGGGAGGTGCATTCCCTTCACAAACAAACGTAATCTACTGCATCTTCAGCGCTCAGATGTCGGGAGTAAATGACGACCACTATGTTCATTATTACATCCAGCAATACAACACCTCAATCGCTCAATCAGAGATATTCTTGTCTAACTTACATCCCTGCTCGGACTGTTACAGCTGATCTGAGGTAAAACGCTCATGTCAATTAACTATCGGGGGGAACGGCTTCTGTGGGTGTGACGCCACAACGACAGGCATCTGAGAATAGCTCAATTTGAAAAAGGGGATATTATTTTTACACATTAATTAAAAACCATTGCATGGATTTTTATCATTATAAGGTAGATTTGTACATACACTGCCAACACACATTAATGTTCAAACAACATGTAAAAGTGCATCTGATGACCCCTTTAAGGCATGTTTATGGTTTATACCTAAAATAAAACTACATTTTTTTATTGTAATTTTTTATATATACTTTATTTTTATATTGAACTATTTTAAGCATATATCATTATTAATGTATCTAATATATACATATATAGAAAGAATGTAGGTTGTAATGTAAAAAAAAAAAAAATGTAGGTTTATGCCTAAAATAAAACTACATTTTTTATTTAATTTCATATTTTTTATTTTAAGAGTAAACAAAAAATATGTATTTTATTTTATTTTATTTTATTTTAATGACTATAGGTATTCTTTTACAGAATAACACAACCAAAAAATCTTTTTAGTTTGTTTTTTTTGCATTTTGCAAATTTGTATCAGTACTCAAACTCATGACTTGCTAACAGTAATGTACAGAATCCATGCATGCATTGGCATCAAAGCTCTCTGTACCTTGTGATCTAAATACTGTAGCTTAATTATTCAGTTTGTTTGAGCTCATTCTAATGTATGTACAGTAATATAAACACATACCATGTGTGTTTGTCTGCTGCATATTTTACATAGAAAAAATGAGATTTATCTCAGAAATATGCCACTGTGTATCATTTAATTATGTTGTGTTTACATTCCATGCTGTAGGTTTATATCAAGAATTTGTGTGTGTGTAATAGGATCAGGTGGAAGAGGGCTGTATCAGTCCAGCTTACAGAGCTTAAGATCTTCATTCAAATCCCACTGTAATTAAGAGAGAGAGAGAGAGAGAGAGAGAGAGAGAGAGATGACTGATGTAATACTTAGCAGAGAGAAGCACTGGACTTGATATTGAGACGCACTGTGGCAAGCATCAGGTCTGGATCCAGGACAAATAGCAGAAAAGTGCTAGACTGAGCCCGGTGGTTTCCTATAATCAGGGCTAAAATGCTGAACTTCATACAAACACATAATCATGTGCACATCAGGGAGGAGAGAACAGCGTTGCCAGATCTGTGTGACAAAGACAGCTCTACCACAAATCAAAACTACAGGCCAATGCCAAGCCAAAAAAAAACTAACAAACACAGATTCCCTATTATGCCATTTCAAATTTCCTTTTACATGTAGGCCTACTGTATAATTGAAGTAGCAGCATTACAATTTAAAATGTCTTTAAAAAAAACATCACATTCACAACAATCGAAAAAAATACCAGAGTTGTCACTGAAAGACGTATTTTATTATTTACAAAGTACGACTGAGGCATGCTGTAGGGGTTGCTTGGGTTATATAAATACATAAATATATACAGCTTTTACTTCATATATAGGTCTATTTCACTTGTAAATTCAATGTAATATTAACCACACTTGGTCTGTCAGTTATCAAAAATAGAGAATATTACAGATGGTTTGACTTTCAGAAAACTGGTCTATGGTTGCTCAAGATTCTTATATTCAAATTTAATTTGTGCAAAATGTAAAACCCTCAAACCACAAGATCAAACCATAGACCTGGCAAAAAAGAGGGAAAATGAGTAACAGTGAAAGTTTTGTAAAAACAATAGAGTGCTGCAGGAATGAGTCCTAAAACCAGAAAACAAGTATTTCCACTTCCAGTCAATGGTTTATTAACACTGGTTTTAGTATCGCTTAAGTAAGTTCTATGATTAAAACAACCTTTTTTCATATCTTTCTTTTTCAGTCAAAAAGAAATTAAGGTATTTTAGAAAAACATTCCAGGATTTTTCTCCATATAGTGGACTTCAATGTGAGCCAAAGGGTTAAAGGTCCAAAATGCAGTTTTAATGCAGCTTCAAAAGGCTCTACATGATCCCAGATGAGGAATAATGGTCTTATCTAGTACAACTGAGGCATGCTGTTGAGGTTGCTTGGTTTATATAAATACATTAATATATACAGCTTTTACCTCATACATATAGGTCTATTTAACTTGTAAATTCACTGTAATATTAACCACACTTGGTCTGCCAGTTTCTATCAAAAATAGAGTACATTATAAATGGTTTGACTTTCAGAAAACTGGTTTATGGTTGGTCAAGATTCTTATATTTGAATTTAATTTGTGCAAGATGTAAAAACCACAAACCGCAGGATCAAACCATAGATTTGGCAAACCAAACCAATAACAATAGATTGCTGCAGGAATAAGTCCTAAAACCAAAAAAAAAAGTTAGTATTTCCACTTCCAGTCAATGGGTTATTTACACTGGTTTTCAGTATGCCTTAAAGGGGTTATCGGATGCTAAGCTCACTTTTACATGTTGTTTGAACATTAATGTGTGTTGGCAGTGTATGTACAAATCTACCCTATAATGATAAAAATCCATGCAGTGGTTTTTAATTAATGTGCAAAAATAATATCCCCTTTTTCAAATTGAGCCGTTCTCAGATGCCTGTCGGTGTGCCGTCACACCCACAGAGGCCGTTCCCCCGATAGTTGATTGACATGAGCTCTTACCTCAGATCAGCTGTAACAGTCCACCCACTTTGTTTCGTTGCCGGAGCAGGGATGTAAGTTAGACAAGCATATCTCAGATTGAGAGATTGAGGTGTTGTGTTGCCGGATGTAATAATGAACATAGTGGTCGTCATTTACTCCCGATATCTGAGCTGCTGAAGATGCAGTAGATTACATTTGTTTGTGAAGGGAATGCGCCTCCTGATCTACATAAATCCATCTATATTAGCGCAAAACATTCATGATCCAGCTTCACTTACAGCAGAAGTGAGTATAAGGGGTTTTTATGAATCTTTGTGTTCGCCTTTCCTAATAAAGTGCTAGTTAGCAAGTTTAGCGGCTAAACGGTGCCTAAAGTAAACAGGCTCCTCTTTCCACAGAGAGGAGAGAGGGGTGGGGCGAGCAGAGCTCATCTGCATTTAAAGCAGCCTCGACCAGAATGAGATGATTTTTGCGAAGCTGAATTTGGCAAGGTAAAAAGGGTGTTGTTTTACACAACCATTGAGAATTTTTAACCAAAGTATATTATAGACTTTTCATTAAGACCCTAAAGAATCATATCAACTTGTGGAATATGGGCATCCATCCTTTAAGTTCTATGAGTAAAACAACCTTTTTTCATGTCTTTCATTTTTCAGTCGAAAAGAAATTAAGGTTTTTGCAGAAAACATTCCAGGATTTTTCTCCATATAGTGGACTTTAATGTGAGCAAAGGGTTAAAGGTCCAAATTGCAGTTTCAATGCAGCTTCAAAGGGTTCTGGACGATCCCAGACAATGAATAATGGTCTTATCTAGCAAAACAATCTGTCAAAAAAAAAAAAAAAAACGACGAAAAATGTACATACTTTATAACCACAAATGCTCATTTTGCACTAGCTTGACTTTACACATTACATAGTCAAATTGGAACGGTCACGTGTAATGTTGGCAAAAGTACCGACCCAGTGTTTACAAAGTGAACATGCAAAGAAAGTCAAATGCCATTTACAAAAAAGGTAAAACAGCAATGTTGGACAACTTTGAAGTTGGAGGAGAAAATGAGATTGTTTTTGCCCTACCCTACCTTTTTAAACAAAGTACAAAGAAGAAGAACCAACCACACAAACTAACATTATTACATAATACGTGAAGTCAAGCATCACAGAGCTAGTGCAAGACGAGCATTTGTGGTTAAAAAGTATATACATTTTTATATTTTTATATATAAGAAAATGTCAGATCATTTCACTAGATTATTCCTTGGTAGGCAACCATACATCCTATTTTTCCAGGACATGTCCTGGCTGGGATTTCTAAATTGCCTAAAATGTCCAGGGTTCGGCTTTGTATTCCCACTGACACCCTCTTTACAGTCCTCATACATTATATGTACGTGTATTTGCATTGCTTTGTCCGTTCTCTGTACATCCCACCTTCTCGCACACCACGGCTGGTCAATTACATACAACGCCTGCACAACGAGAGCATATGTCCAGAAAAAAAAGAGGACGTATGGTCACCCTATATTTAAAAAGGTGTGGATAATGAAGTTACGGCATTTTCAAACACAAACAAACATGACCTTTTTGTTATGACATGCCACAACCGTGACCCAGGTTCAACACCAAGCCGTTAACGTTAATAAATAAATGGGTGACCAGAAGGAGCTTTGCGTTGTGAAAGTTAGCCTGTGTCCATATAATATTACTGCACTCTTTTGTTTCAGAACAGCAAAATACACATATTTTCCATTATATGATCTCACTAAAACACACAGTGAATAGTAATACTGTTGGTGTAAATGTGTGCTGAAGGCTGATAACAGATGAAGGTGTTAGCGGCGGGAGCTAATGTGACTGCTCTCAGTGTCACCGCATTGCTGCATGACTCATAAAAAGCAGGCGGGGTGAAAGGTGTGTGTTCACAGAGGGCTCTGGGACACCAGCCAAAGTTGTCTGGAGTGTGTGGCAGAAAGTGACACAATGAAAAAGAGAGGCTTATCATACTGTTATGTAAAAAAGAACCTCAGATCAGATTAAAACATCAGCTTGGACACATAACCACACACGCAAACCGCAACATCCAGGGTTTACCGCAGCAGAAACTGAGAGAAAAATGAGATCTGGAAGAAGTAAGAATTGAAGAGCCACAACAGAGAGAGAGAATGAATGTGTGTATGTTTATGTATGTCACAGATGGCATCCAGTTTCGGCTATAATAAGATGAGGTTTGGACTGGTCTGTTTTTCTCTCCCACACTCTCTCCTCCTTCTTGCTTTCATCCATTTACCCGTCTCTTTTTCTGCAAGAGGATCATTTAAGCTTTTATTTCACTCTGGGGTGATTCTAGGATTCTAGCCATATGGGGCTGAGCCTAAAGAAATCGAAATCACTTGACATGCACTGTTGTACCGTAGCAATAGCAATACAGCCATCAAATGTTTCTTAGTGCATCATCTTCTTGCATTTTAATCTGTATTTCACTATTTATGTGTGTGTCACACAGCATCCCAGCATCCCTTAGAGAACAGTGGCATTCAAGTCTAATTTTTATATTTCATGGTCTTGTATTGCCGTGAAGGGATTTATTTTGTGATAATGCTTTTGTGATTATTTCATTACAGTAGATACCACATAGAGAACAGAACACAAGCACAGCTATGTAGGTTTATGCAATGTTGCAACAGTTAATATTTAGAAATATTTGACCACTGAATGATGCAACTGACCAATCAGAATCAAGTATTACAAGCCAGAATGCTTTATATAATTCATTTGAATTCATTTTATTTTAAAGCAAATGAGAAAGGAAGACTTAGTGTGCAATATATTACAGTTCTCTCTCATTCTCTTTCTCTGCTCTTGTTCTATCCGTTTTAATTTTTAATGTGCTTTATTGACATGCCAAATGATTGCACATTTGTATTGCCAAAGCATTTCCAGCTAAGTCATGTCCCAAGAACATGGTGCAAAGCAAACATAATGCAAAAAAAAAGTACTTAAAAAGGACATTGGATGCCCTTTTTACACAAGTTATTTTGATTCTTTAGGATCTTCATGAAATTTCTACAACATACTTTGATTAAAATACCACAAAACTCAAAGGTTGTATAAACAGCACTTTTTACCTTTTCAAAAACAGGTGCATGTCTCTTTAAATGATAATGAGCTACTGCTCACCCCACCCCTCTCCTTTGTTTTTTGTGAATTTGGTGGCCTCAGTGGCTCTGATGTCGGGAGAAAATGAAGACTCTTATATTCACTTTTACATCCAACTACAAAACACCTGCATTGCTTACGTGACATTGTTTAAGCTACAGCTGCTCAAGTGCAGAGAAAAATGGCGGACAGCGTACAACTGGCTGAGGGTGGAAATGTGCTAATATGGGACAGATTGTCAGTGGGCGGGACCTGAGCAGTATGACGTCATACTGCTCAGAAAATCAAAACGGCTTGATAATTGAGACTGTTTAGGTTTTCTGGGGATTAAAAAAAGGTTTTAATGGATTTTTATCATTGTAGGGTAGTTTTGTCCACACACTGCTAATACAAATTTATATGCAAACACCATGTGAAAGTGAATTTTGCATCTGATGCCCCCTTAAATAAGGGAAAATAATGAAAGACAGTACAAATAATACAAATGTGTATTTATATAAACCAAAAAGTTAGCTGGTCTTCTATCCAGGCCAAACTGGTTTGGCTACACTATTTTAATAAATACATTTTTGTTGTAAGGCCATATGATTTCCGCAATGCAGAAAACGAGGACAGAATCGCGGAACCCAGTCATAAAAAATGGAATTTACTGTATTACGTGAAATTTCATGGAATTTGCCAAAGTTTGGCTGAATAAATCAAAAGTAGGTCAGTACACTTAAATTAAAATGCAATATGGACTAGTGTCTGTGAATATCGTCCCACAAAATACTATTTAAATGTGAATCAAAAGTGATTGTTCTGTGTGTCTCTGTGTGAATGAATGGTGCAGAATAGACATGCGGTTTCATTTACTACACACACACACTGAAGCACGCATGGCGCTCATGGTGTTTTTAGCTTCTGGCACCTTAATATATGAGTTTCCCACCCATTTCTTGTAAGAAAAACCTAAACTACCATCATATCATTTACAAGCAGAAACTTAAATGTCTTCACAGCAACCTGTCAAAAATAAAAATTCCGTTTAACTTGAAGAAACGATGACAGAAATATATTACTTAATGATAGTAGTACTACTAATAAAATTATTATTAAAACATTATTTTTAAGCAAATGTAAATACACAACACATTTCTGAAAAAAATTAAATAATAATAATAATAATATATATTTTTTTTTTTTAATAAAATTATTACATATGCTTTTGATTAATCAAATTTAATGAAACTTGAAATTAATAAAATTTAATAAATCCAGAAAAGTTATGAAAAACACAATTAGGTAAAAATAAAACTACAATTGAGAAAAAAAAAAAAAAGTATTTCACAGGGCCTTAAAATGTAATTTTTGTTAAACTTTTAATAAATTGATGATGTTAAATTGTTAAAGTTTCATTATTTCAATTAATTATACTTTTTGATTCACAAATTTTATTTGACCATTAAAAAAAAGAGTCAAGAAAAATGTAAATGGAAAAAAAGAATCTGGGGAAAAAAAAAAAAAAAATGGAATTGTTGCAGAGGTCAAGCGAAACACCATCTCAACTTTAACCAGCTGAGATCAACATGCAAGCCCTTTTTATGTTGTTTATGTTGTTAGGCAAAGTTGAATTCAAAAGTTCACATACACCTTGCAGAATCTGCAAAATGTTAATTGTTTTACCAAAATAAGAGGGATCATATAAAATGCATGTTATTTTTTATTTAGTACTAATCTGAATAAGATATTTCACATAAAGTAAGTTTACTAATGCTCCAGAAAGAAACACGATGCATTAAGAGCCAGGGCTGTAAACCTTTAAACAGAATGGAGATGTGTACATTTTTCTTATTTTGCCTAAATATCATATTTTTTCATTTAGTACTTTTCTGAAGAACAGCAGGCAGTTTAACTGTTCAGGACAAACTAGGGACTCATGAACAACTATCACTAAACAAAAAAAACACAGATGTGGATCATTCAGGTAACAACACTGCATTAAGAATCAAGCATGTGTAAACTTTTCAACAAGGTCATTTTTATAAAATAAAAACTATTATTTTCTCTTGTGGACTATATGTAAACAACTTTTATGTAAAATATATAGGTCAGTACTAAATAAAAAAATAACATGCATTTTGTATGATCCCTCTTATTTTGGTAAAATAATATTTTGCAGATTCAGCAAGGTATATGTAAACTTTTTATCTCACATATATATTAACAACTGTATAAAAACAAGCAATAGCAATAAAGTTTGGTGAGAGAAAAAGACAGAAGGCAGTCGCTGTTCCTCACACTGTGGCAATCACTGTGCTGCTAACTCTCACAATGGTTCACAATACATTAAGAGCTGATAATAACAGATTGTCTGACTCCAGGGCTGGAAATAGCCTTTGGAGACACACCCTTGTTGCCTATACATTTCTGTTGTGGGTATGTGACGTTATTTCGGTCTTCCGTGTAATCACCCTTTAGCCTAGAGTCGTATAGAACCTGAAAAGAATATCACAGTAAAATGGTCTGCTATTTAATTTTACTGATCGTAATTTCATGTTACGTGATGTGAAAATAACAGCTCTTGTCAGAATAATAGCTTGTTGATATTTAAATGTCCTACATGTGTTCTTGGGACTTCAGTGAAGTAGATTAGTGTGAATTTGAATGGAGATCTAAAATGTCCCTCAACCGTCTCTCTCTCTCTGTCCGACAGAATATTTTAATTGAATGGTTTTGCCCTGAGCTGCATTGTATGCCGATACATACGCATGGCCAGTACAAACCAGATTAAATATCTAATCCTGCAGTCAGCAAGAGAAGGACAGAGGGTTTGTGTGTGTGTGAGAGAGAGAGCGCGAGATAGAGGAAGTGAGAGAATGATTTACACATGACCTTTGTCCCTCTGCAACGGATGAGAGATGAAGATCAGCAGTCCACTGGTGGCTGTCTGTCAAAGACGACAGGACACACCCCATCTGTGCGTGTGAGTGTGTGTGTGTGAGACAGCTTCAATCTGTCTTGTCTCTGCATCAGTGCTTTATAAGCTTCAATAACTGCAGCACAGAAGCAGAGCCTGAGGCAAGGTGTATGAGTCTGTCCTTTACATCAACTGGTTTTGCATCAGGACCCATATTTTATATTGGACATCAAGTGGTGACCCAATACAGTACCCAACCGCCATCTTTCATGTAGTCAGGGTCATATCTTCTTTTACCTTGCAAAATGCAATTGCTTTTTGAGAATAAGAGATATGTTACATAACCTGTCTATGTTGCCGTCTGTCTGATTTGTCTCGCTTCTACCAAGTGACAGATGAATTTGTGGTGAAAGACTTAGATTTCAAGATATGGGAAGGTTTTTCTTCTCCCTTGTAGATTTTTTTCTTCTGTGACTTTATCAGAACAGACTGTTTGTGCTTCTTTGTGCTCAAACTACATGTAAGTTATGTTATATATAATATTAACATTTAATAAATAACATTTATTTGATCAAAAATACAGTAAAACAAAAGCAGCATTTTAGTGCTAGTCTAAAGTCAAAATAACGAGAACAAAGTCCTAGCAATATAAGAATCAAGTCTAAATATTTAGAGAATAAAGTCGAAATTACAAGAATAAACTCAAAATATTTTGAGAATAAAGTAAAAATTATGAAAATAAAGTCGAAATTACGAGACTAAAGTAAAAATATATTGAAAATAAAGTCAACATTATGAGAATAAAGTCGAAATTACAAGAATAAAGTCAAAATTTTTTGAGAAAAAAGTTCAAGATTACCAGAATAAACTCATAATATTTTTAGAATGAAGTCGACATTACAAGAATAAACTTGAAATATTTTGAGAATAAAGGAAAAATGATGAAAATAAAGTAAAAATTACAAGAATAAAGTCAAAATATTTGAGAATAAAGTCGACATTATAAGAATAATGTAAAAATATTTTGAGAATAAAGTCGAAATTACGAGAATAAAGTCAAAACATTTTGAGAATAAAGATGAAATATTTTGAATAATTTATATTTTATAAGTCGAAATGACAAGAATACAGTCAAAATATGAGAATAAAGTTGAAATAACCAGAATAAATTAAAAAAAAAAAAAATTTAAGAATAAAGTCAAAATTACGAGATTAAAGTTATCATATTTCGGGAGAATATCCTATATGAATCACATTCAAAATGCCCTGAACGTGAAGACGTGAAATATTATTTCCAAGCATACTGTTGCTGCGAGTATATATGAGACATGGTATGATTTTTGCTAATATTCTCAAAATATTTTGACTTAATTCTCATAATTTTTTCTTTTTTCTTAAAACATTTTAACTTAATTCTTGTATTGCTATAACTTTATTCTCGTAATTTTGACTTCTCAAAATATTACGGCTTTAATCTTGTAATCTATCGTTTTTAACCTGCTGTCATAAAAAAAAACTGTTTTTTTTTAAATATTACAGTATTACAATTTAAAATAATTGTTTTCTACTTTATATTTTTAATTGTGATTTATTTACTTTATTTACTTTATGCTCAATAATCATTATCATTGATGAAAATAGTTTTGCTGCTTTATATTTTTATGGATATTGTGATACACTGTTTTCAGGATTCTTTGATAAACAGAAAGCTCAAAGAACAGCAGTTACGTGAAATATAATTCTTTTATAAATCACTTTACTGTCACTATTGATCAATTTAATGCATCCTTGCTGAAAAAATGTATTCATTTCTCTCAGAAGAAATCTTACTGACCTCAACAAATGATTTACTTATAGTTGCCTCTGCATATTGCACTAAAAGTTTTTATTTTTATTTGAAAACTTGCACACAATAAATGTAAACATCTCGTAAATGAACTTTGCCAGTCGTAATAAATACTGCACATCCTTTACGGGTATACAGTGTGCATGGATACAAGTTCAAATCATCAGCATTCACCAGTATGAATACTATCTTTCACACTCACCACTTTCAGCACAAACAGCCTCTCTTTCACCCACACTCATTCACACACTGGTTCTTACACACACACGCATACAGAGGCCTCCGGTCCACAGCCGTTGATGACAGCTGAGCAGCCAGGGAATGTTTAGCGGCTCTGATACACAGACAGCACAACAGCTGCCCCCTCAGTGCTCCTCTCAATAACAGAAAGAGAGAGCGAGAGAGAGAGACCAGCTACTGGCACTAGCTAACCTGACAGGAAGTAGCAACCTGAAACGGGAAATAAGTAAAGAGCGAAATAGAGGTGTGAAGCCAAAAGAGAAAGAGAGAAAGAGGGATTTCCTTCATATTCTATCTTAAATATTTCACACACTTTTCCCCCTGGAGAAGGTAGATATCAGAAGCAAGTCTGCAAGTTGTGCTTTTTTGAGCATATGCCTGTGTATGCACACACACATACACTCACACACATGAAGTTTCTGCCATATATGAACAGAGATAACAGCAGACACACACTTGTAGCTATCTATTCTTAACGGAGTATGGCATGACCCTGAGTTTACTTAGCAGGGGAACCCAAACACATTTAGCTGACTCAGACACCCCGCTAAATATGTCTTTGTTTGTTTCTGTTGTTGCTCTTCTGTTAATGATAAGATAGCAGCAGAGACTAGTTTAGTTTTTTAGTGAATCTTTCTGTTCCACCAGTAGGTGGCGATAACTGATCCATAACTGATCGATGACTGTCTTTATGAGTACGCCATTTGGATTGTTCTTTGAACAGATTTAAACAAAAATGCTAATTTATTGAGGAATGAACTGTTGACTGTTCTTAACAGTAAGTCATTGAATTATTCACTTAGTCATTTTGTTCAAAAACACTGATTCATTGACGAACAAAACAAGTGAACTTTTTTATAGCTGTGTCACATACTGAGTAGGTACTTCACTTGAATAAAAACACTTTCGTGAGCGTTAAAAGAGTATGTTCCATATCGTATAAATGTGTGTATGCACCGACTGTTTTATGAAAACTGTGAATTCAGAAATGCAATTTCACGTACTGTTTTTTGCCTACTATAGTAGGGATGTATACATATTTGGATGCAACTTATGAGTGAGGTAATGAATCATTCACTCAACTGATTTGTTCAAAAACACTGATTTCTTTAGGAAGTCTTTCAGAGTCTTTTTGAGTGAAATATTTGTAATTTTTTACCTATTTTTGTTCTTATAAGTATGGAAGCCTGAATTTTTTAAAAAAAAGTAATGCAACTTTTTAATCACGCAGTTCTGCCTTTTTTTCTCAGAATTATGAGATACGAACTGGTATTTGTGAGTTAAAAAGTCAAAAGTGCGAGTTATAACCTTGCAATTCTGTTTTTTTTTTCAGAACTGTGATACAAACTCACAATTGCAAGATTAAAAATCAGGAAAAAAAGTCAGAAATTGCAAGGTAGAAACTGACAATTCTAAAAAAAAATTCACACAATTGCAAGTTATTAGGTCAGAATTGTGCAATATGTCAAATTTTTGTGAAATAAGTCAGAATTGTGAAAATTCTGAGAAATATCAGTCTTTTCTGCTGTCAGAATTGGACATTATAACTCACAACTAGTTTATATGTCATGATTCTGGATAAAAACCTCACAATTTAGACTTTTTTTCAGAATTCCAAGTTTATATCTTGTTGTAGCAAATTTTATATTGCACAATTGTGAAAAAAATGCAAAATTGGAGGTTTGTATTACAATTCTGTTTAAAAAAATGCAGAATTTTATGGTTTATCTCATAATTCAGGTTTGTTTATCTTGCAAATTCTGACTTTATTTCTCACAATTATGAGTTTACAGCCCTCAATTCTGACTTTATAACTAAGTTTATATCTCAATTCTGTGAAAAAAGTAAGTTTATATCTCACACTTTATAACTCACAATTTTATCCTAGAACAAAGTTGAGAATTTATCACACAATTCTGAGAAAAAAGGCAGAATCGATGGAAACTCGCATTTACCTTTTTTTATTTTTTATTTAGAAGCCGAAATGGACTTCCATATATTTTGATTGATCATTTACTTAAATTTTACTTAATACTTCATGTACTCACCTTCATAACGTTCTGAACCTGTAAGACTTTTCTTCCTTGTCCTGGCTGATCCATATAATGAATAGCGAGAGTTGCTTTTGAGCTTTAAAAAGAACCAAAAAATGTGTTAAAAGTAGTCTGTATGACTCATGTACTATATTCAAGGCTTCTTAAGTCACGGGACAGCTTTATGTGAGGAGCAGACTGAAATTTAGTCTACAACTGTGACTAGACAGTGCATTAAAACCCTGAGCATACACAGACACTCCCACATGACGACGGTACAGAATTGAGATACATCTGATGTAATTTTGTTATCTCATGACCACTTTAGTGAGACATACACGAACAGATATCCCAGCAGAACTGGCCGCATTCCACGCATGTGCCGGTAAATGCACGAGAATGCCATTTATTAGCTCTTAGAGACAAAACACTGTTAAATGATTTATTTGTTCCACTATTTGCGAGTAAATGGCTTCATTAAAATACACTAGAGCAGACAGAAGAGGAACACACACAGTGGGGTACGGCAGCGGGCCAAAGCTACCGCACACAACCACATGCGTCATTATAAAACACGCTGTGCATATAAACCAGCCCTGCCTCGTTTTTCTTCATCACAGACACTCAGAGATGACTGATGTATTAGCTAATAAACAGCAGTTCTCTTAACAGGTAGTAAACAGAAGAGCAGATTACAGCGTCTCCTAACAATCCAGCCTCTTACAGCGAATGAGTGCGTAAAGAGCTCTGATGATTGCAGGGTAAACAACCACCCATTACACTCCCTGTATCAGAACACTCTCTGCTGAAAAGATCTGCTTATATTCGTGTACATTTTCAGGCTAGTTTATGCTGGTTAGTGCTCAATTCAGATTGATCTAAAATGTAACCATAAAAAAATGACAATTTCAAGTATATATGTATATACAGTATATATATGAGAATGAATGGGGAAAGTCACATGGGAGGAGGCAAGCCTCCATAACAATATGATTGGATATACATACATACATACATACATACATATAAAAAAGACCAAAATGCAAGCTTGTACCTCGCAAAACAAAAAGTCAGAACTGTGAGTTTGTATCACACAATTGAGAAAAAATTCAGAACTGTGAGTTTGTATTGCAATTCTGAGAAAAAAGTCCGAATTGCGAGTGTATATCATGCAATTCTGAGAAAAAAGACCAAATTGCAAGTTTGTATCACACAACTGAGAAAAAATTCAGAATTGAGTTTGTATTGCAATTCTGAGAAAAAAGTCAGAATTTCATGTTTTTATCACGCATTTCTGAGAAAAAAAGTCAGAATTGCCATTTTGTTTTACAATTCTGAGAAAAAAAGTCAGAATTTTAAGTTTGTATCACGCAATTCTGAGAAGAAAGACCAAACTGCAAGTTTGTATCTTGCAAATTCAAAAAAAAAAAGGTCAGAATTTCGAGTTTGTATCACGCAGTTCTGAGAAAAAGTCAGAATTGCGAGTTTGTATCACAATTCTAGGATAAAAAAAAATAAGAATTGCGAGTATATCTCATGCAAATCTGAGAAAACAAGTCAGAATTGCAAGTTTGTCTCACCCAATTGAGAAAAAATTCAGAATTGAGTTTGTATTGCAATTCTGAGAAAAAAAGTCAGAATTGTAAGTGTATATCATGCAATACTGAGAAGAAAGACCAAATGGCAAGTTTGTATCTCGCAATGAAAAAAAAAAGTCAGAATTTCGAGTTTGTATCATGCAGGTTTGAGAAAAAGTCTGAGTTGCGAGTTTGTATCACAGTCATAGGATAAAAAAATCTGAATTGCCAGTTTGTATCATGCAATTCTAAGAAAATAGTCAGAATTTCGAGTTTGTATCACAATTCTGAGAAAAAAGTCAAAATTGCAAGTGTATACCATGCAATACTGAGAAAAAAAGCCAGAATTGCAAGTATATATATCACGCAATTCTGCAAAAAAAGTCAGAACTGCATGATGTAAACTCACAATTGCAAGAAAAAAGTCAGAACTGTGAGAATAAAAAGTCACTGTTACCTTTTCTTTTAATTCTTTATTCAGTGTCCCCAATGGCTGGGGAAAGTCACGTAAGATATGATTGTATATATTGTATATAACCGGTTGTGTTCAGCTCTGATTGGTTAATGCAATAAATCCCTCCTCTTGTGCACGTTCCGCAATAAAATGGCGTTAATGGGAAGACTACTTTAAAGAACTAAGTACACAACTTGCACACTTCGATATAATCACTTTGTTACGTCAAAATAAGATTTAAAATGGCATGAAAACATGATCTATGGGAGTTTTTAGTGAGTAATCAGCTTAGTGAAATTTAAAGTAAATCTCCATGTCTGTGACTAATATTTACCACGCTTTGATGACTGATGATCTGAAAAATTCAAGTTCAGTATGAGCTGTATAATTCACTATTGCCATGCAGATGTTTCATGTCTCTCATATCACCCTGTCCTCTTTTCCTTAATGCATAATACCGTCATTTAAACTCACATTAATATTTAATGTCCAATTATGTATTTTTTGCTGCAGTGCATTATGCGGGATGTACAATCAGTCAGTCAATATCGCAAAATAAAAAAGTCAGGAAGCATTTGCAGAAACTGTATTTTTTAGGGTTTCTATGTCCGAATTTAATACAAGTGCTCTGTCATTTTTATTTATTTGTGAAAATGCACTCTGGATGCTCAGATGATGCATGTTGAAAAAAAAACTGAAAAATTGAAAGGCAGAGATGTTAGATTGGCTCTTAATTCCCAGAGTGCTTTGAGAGGGGTGCCAAGACAGAAAGATGTATGGTAGCAGTGTTTACTCCACTGGCTCTCCGGTAAATAAACACACCTCCTGCTAAATGGAGATAGAGACGCTTTCATACAAGTGTGTTTACACTCCCGTTGGAGGTTTCGGCGGCGTGGACTTGTTCTGCTGGGTGGATGGGGAACATTGGGTTCTTTCAGCTTTGTAACGGTTCTACGCACACATGGATGACCTGGAGCCAAGCAAAATGAGGGGTCTTACAGTAAAATTGAGGCTCAAATGATATCCTGTAAGCACAGACACACACAGTTCTAACACTTCGACCAGAAGCAAAACATTTTTACGTGTCAATGAGAAGTTCATAGACACGGCAGAGATGTTGACAAGGAGAATATACAAAGCTGGAGAATGATATAAACAGCTTCTCAAGAACTAACCACAAATTTTAGGAGTGCTAGACCTGCATGGAATTTTCTCTCAGAATCATTTTGAGTTTTTGTTTTTATATTAGTTTAAGCAATTACTAAAAATATTTTAGTAGTTTTAGATTTATATGTAGTTAACAATAATAACACTGACAATGATGGCTAAAGTTACTTTGCAAGGCCCTTGAGGAATACATTATTCATTTAGTTTACATTATTCATTTTTTTACTTTCCCCAGACAATTAATATTGAATATGTCAGGCCGCATCAATGAAATGTTTTTCTGTTCGGGGCAGATGGCAGCTCAGCACTTGCTGTGCTGACAGAACATCTATCTGGGATCAGATCTGTTGTACAATACCCAATTTCCATACTCATTAACACACTCTGGGTCAACCGCAGTTTTTTTCCCACCTTCACCCTCACTTATCATCCAGCGGTGGCAATCACACAAAGCTTCTGGATTCAGCGTATTCTTAGAAACCATAAATGGTTGCCAGGGACAACAGCTCGAGGCAAAGACGATGGCTTGCTTGGATCAAAACACCCTTCTAAGCATGGCTGCATTTTGAGTGGTGCCAGTGTGGCTCTCAAAGAGCCTCTCTTTAAACAGCCTTTGAACGGTTGTTCTTTGCACTGGGTAATGGGTTTCCTTAATGTTGGTGTTTTTTCATTTTACTTTCAGCTTCTTTGACACTTTGATAGCACAGAAAGAAAAGAAACAGGAAATGATGGAGGAAATATAGGGGGGGAAAAAGACAGATTCAAACTTTTATCATTTATATGAATCCCACATATCAGTTTGTCAGAGCATGCTCACTATATTATATTATATTATATTATATGTGACATAAAACCAGTCTTAAGGATCATTGAGATTTATGCATCTTATGCAAGCTGAATAAATAAGCTTTCCATTGATGTATGGTTTGTTAGGATATGACAATATTTGGAAAATCTAAAAAATATTTGAAAATCTGGAATCTGAGGGTGCAAAAAAATCTAAATATTGACAAAATTGCCTTTAAAGTTGTCCAAATGAAGTTCTTAGCAATGCATATTACTAATCAAAAATTAAGTTTTGATATATTTACAGTAGGAAGTTTACAAAATACCTTCATGGAACATGATCTTTTAATATCCTAATGATTTTTGGCATAAAAGAAAAATTGATATTTTTGAACCATACAATGTATTGTTGGCTATTGCTACAAATATACCCATGCTACTTATGACTGGTTTTGTGGTCACATATGATATTGTATTATATTATATTATATTATAAAAATGTTAAGGGTCTATAATGTTTTTAAAGAAATTAATATTTTTATTTACTATAAATTTTATTTTTTTAAATAAATGCTGTTATTTTTACCTTTATATTCATATTATATTCAACTGTTTTTAACATTTATAATAATAAAAATGTTTCTTGAGCGCCAAACTACATTTTAAAATGTTTATATATATTTTAAAAAAATAATATTTTAATATTACATTACTGTTTTTACTGTGTTTTTGATCAAATAAATACAGCTTGGGTAAGCATAAAATACTTTTTTCTTAAATAATTAAAAAAATCTCGCCAACCCCAGACTTCTGAATGGTAGTGGGTGGGCGATATGACTAAAATCTTATATCACGATATAAGTAATTTTATTTCACGGTAACTTTATGTCTCACAAAACACTTATTTTTGCTTTAAATAGGGTCTTTATGATATTTTTTCATAATTCTTGTCACCAATGTCAAAATCACAAAAAACTAATACTAGCCTAAAAAAGCTCACCAAAGGCAAGTAAACAGTCAGCGATTAAAAAAAGAATAAGAAACTAATTGCAACCAATAGGACGAAAAAACCTACAGTAGAACAAATAAATAAGAAATGCTACATACATTCTAGAAAGTAATCAAATGTATAAAAACACTGCATATTCTTCACTATTAATGTAAATGAAATGTATATTTCTTATTATTAAAGTTACAAAGGTGATTTAATAAAGAAAGGTCAAGAGCAGTGAGAGATTTTCTCTCTTTTGTTGTTTGATTAACATGAATGACAGACACAATGAATATTAGACTGCTGTCACTTTAAGAGCTGCCCGGATCCAGTATACTGTTACATGTGTTTACTTTCTCAGCTGTTTGCTTTCACTTAAGACCTGAATTACTGTGTTTACAAGGATACTTGTAAACACTGGCATTTTGACACATACAAGTGTGTGTATTTAACCGCTCAAAGCCTATAAAGCGGCAAAAATAACTATGCCACGACAGCCTTATTTTAACCTAATTTTATTTGTTTCCATTTTCCCTCATAGATTTGACTATCAAGAGCTGCTCCACAACTCCACCTTCTGTCTCGTTCCCCGCGGTCGGCGTTTGGGGTCGTTCCGTTTCCTGGAGTCTTTGCAGGTAAAACATTTTTCAATTGACCTGAAAACTGACTAGAGCCAAGTATGCTTTAACAAGCCTTTTAGAGACGCAAGAAAGGTTTGGTAGATTATGAAAACAGTCAGGTCTCGGAGTCTCCCAGATAAACAGCACATTAGCCGCCGAGTGGAAAGACTTCCCAGGCGCATATATTCTTGGCGTCCTGGTGGTGTGTGTGAAAGGGCCGGAAGCTCACGGAGGGTGCCCTCGCTTCGACTCTGCCGAGCCGTGCTGAATGGATAAATCCACAGAACGGTGGGTTTGGCAGCCAGCTCGGCCCTCACACTGATTCTTCGGCACTCCCTCGCTCTGCTCCTCTGTCTTTTTCTCCCTCTGTGCTTTTCCATATAAGCCCCTGTCTGAGTTCCATAGATCTCTTTTCTTTGGAGGCGGCCAAAGCCACAGAAAGAACTGGCAATTACTTGCACTGCTGAAAGTTCTAGAACAGAGCTTCTCAAACATTTCAGGCCAAGCAGCACCTAGTCGGGGGTAAAGTTGGGATTTTAGAGGTGCAGACACTAAATATTTTTTTGAATCCAAGGTGGGATATTGTTACAGCCTTGCTACACTCATGCATCTAGTCACAATGTTCCTTTTAATTTTTTTTTTAGCAGTGGGTACATTGATATCTCTGGGCGCAAGCCTACGGACTGCGAGTGACATAATGTCATCTTTTGATTTATATCCATATTCCTGTAATTAAGATAAGTCATGCTGCTGTCTCATCAATCCATTGACTGGACTTTTTCGCAGATTTGTGGACAGACACTACTAGAACAGCATATAAAAAATGCACTGCAATGCAAAATCACATATTGGTATGCAAACTTTGTAGTCCAATTTAAAACAAGAATAGTACATTTTAGAATTATGCCTAGTCTGTCTAGAAGTGCATTATCAATACCAGACTTAAAATTGAAGATAAGATAAGATAAGATAAGATAAGATACGATACGATACGATAAGATAATGTGTTTATTATTGAGTTAATTTTAACTAAAATACAATTATACCAGATTTGGAAAAAATAAAATAAAATAAAATAAAATAAAAAATAAAATAAAATGTTTAATTATGAGTTAATATTTTAATGCATAGTTATTAAAATAAAATAATTAAACATAATTAATTAATTAATTAATTAGTTAATTAATTAATATAGTCCATTATCCTAACTGTAGGCTATTTATGGTTTTTAAGCAATGTGGCAACTAAAATACAATTAAACCGGATTTAAAAAAATTAAATAAAATAAAATAAAACAAAATAATGTGTGTTTAATAATGAGTTATTTTTTTACGTATAGTTATCAAAATAAACACAGATGAATATAGTCCATCATCCTAACTGTAGGCTATTTATAGTTTCTATGCAATCTGGAAACTTCAATACAATTAGACCCGATTTAAAATTGAGGATTAAAAATAAAATAAAATAAAATAAAATAAAATAATATGTGTGCTTAATAATGAGTTTTATGCATACTTATCAAAATAAATACAAATAATTAGTCCATTATCCTAACTGTAGGATATGTATGGTTTCCAAGCAATGTGGCAACTAAAATACAATTATACCAGATTTGGGATTGAGGAAAATAAAATAAAATAAAATAAAATATTGTTTTTAATAATACATTTTTAAATAAAATTTTTAAATATAAAAATATATAAATAATCAGTGCCGATGGCCTTGTGGGCAGCACCCCGACATATGGCGCCGTTTTCGCTCCGGGCAACTCAGGGACCTTTCCCAGTTCCGCCCCCGTCTCTGTCTCCCACTGTCTATCAGAACAAACACAAATTAATATAGTCCATTGTCCCAGCTGTAGGCTATTAATGGGTATTAAGAAATGTGGCAACTAAAATACAATTATACCCGACTTAAAACAAAATAAATAAAATAAAATAAAATAAAATAATAAAATAAAATAAAATAATACAGCTTTACAGCTACATCATGTGGCTCATGCAATCAAAGTCAGAACAATCTGTTTTGTAAATGTAAATGTATCATAACTACAGCAATTAAAATTTAAAAAGTCTTACTAAAATCCCCATGCCACGGCACGAGAACCACTGTTCTAGAACATCCTCCAACCCCTATCATCCAGATCCTCCTTTTTTTTTCTCTCTAATCTCGCAACCTCTCTCTGGTGCTGATTCCTCGACACACTCCTTGCAGAAAAATGGCTGTGCAAGCAACCACAGAATGGATCCGTGCCAAGAGAAATCCGTGCTAGTCGGCCAGCCTTAAAGCTATCATCCCAGAGCACAAAACAAAGGCCAGCTCCTGGATCTCTGTGGGCCTAGTAGGCCAAGGTAGCAATCAGTCACCTGAAGCAATTTGTTGCCGTCCGCCCCTGTGTCCTCTAACGCTGTTTAGGATGAAAGCATGGCTGCACACAGCTAGAGGGGGTGTGTTTGATCTTGGCCCGTTCTTAGGATTGCACTCTCTTGTGATTTAATTAAAAATCTCACTGTAGAGCAGAATACGAGCTGAATGACGAAAAGAACAAGAAAAAAGGCAAACAAGGAATCTGGGAGGAAAAGTAGAGCAACATCAAGATAGAATAGTAAACAAGAGGGAAGGCGAGCAACTCCACTTCAATAAATCATGGACCCCTGTTCCTTTCCTACCTCACCCTCCTATTCAAGGAGAGGGAGATGGGGTAATTAACACATCTGTCTGCCGGTGTGTCTGATAAAAATGCTGGATGGGAGCAGTGAGTCATGCACAAGCCCCTCTGAGATTTCTTAAACATCCAAACAGCCTTTTCATCACATGCTATATCTCTCATAACCTTGCCTGAAGGGAAAAAAATAAGATGCATATCTATTTTTCAGTGCATTTGGGGTGAACTTGGTCTGCTTTCTTGTGTGTGTTTTTGTTTTTCATTAGATGAATTGATTGTACTAATGCTAATTATAGTCTAAGCCACTTGCTGTCTCCTGTGGTTGTATCCCTCACAGGCCGCTTGTATCCCGGTGTTACTCAGTAATGGCTGGGAGTTACCTTTCTCTGATGTCATCCAGTGGAACCAGGCAGTCATCGAGGGCGACGAGAGACTGTTGCTACAGGTAACAGACCTTCCTGTGAAGCACTCGGATGTCATCTTTCTAAGAAGGGAACATGAGGATGGAAGAAGCCGCTAATTAAAACAATGCAATTAAAACAGACTTTATATAAATGTGTAAGGGAGAGATTTTGTGACTTTAACCATAGCAGTTTACCTAGTTCTGCCGCTGTGTGACATGAATATTTGATAAAACTTTTCATTAAAGTTTAATTTGTTAGCATTAGTTAATGTATTAGGTGTCATGAACCAACAACAAACTTTTTAGAGCATATCACTGCTCTTGGTTAATGTTTATACACTACCAGTCAAAAGTCTCTTTTGCTCCCCAAGCCTGCATTGATTGGATCCAAAGTACAGCAAAAACAGTACAATTTTGAAATATTTGTACTATTTAAAATGACTGCTTTCTATTTGAATATATTTTAATATGTAATTTATTATTATAAAAGTTATTTAAAATTGTAAAAATATTTCAATTTTACTGTTTTAGCTGTACTTTATCAAATAAATGCAGGCTTGGTGAGCAGAATAGACAAAAAAAGCATTACAAATCTTACTGTTCAAAAACTTTTGACTGGAAGTGTATGTAGAAATTAACATAAACAAAAATGAATGCTGTAAAATTACTGCTTATTGTTAAGCTATTTTATGTTAGCTATAGCATTAACCAATGTTAACTAACTGTCACAAAATATTTAAAAATATATATTCCAACCACGACAAGGTGATCAGAACCCAGATGTAAATGAACATTTTTGCTAATTCACTTGCACTTTATAGTTGTTTATATAGTATTTCATTATGTGAGGCGAAAGAAAACAAGTTTCTTTTCGCGATAATGAACAACTGACTGTAAATAAATACGTTCACAAAAAGACTATGTGATATTGATGTAAGTTGAAACAACTGTAATACTTTACCTGTATGTTATATTAACGCTTCTGCTAAAAACAAAACCCGTCTAAAAACAATATACAAAACACTTGGCGTAGCAATGAGACGAACACAACATTACTGTAATGTTACTGTAAAGTAAGCCCTCTGCTTTCAATAAAGTCGATAAATGAGAGATGAAAAATGGCACCAGCGCGAATATGAAACGACTCTGAATATGAAACGAATATGAAAATAAAATTAACATCGGTTTCAAAAATCAGCGATTCGATATGCCACAGACGACAATGAATATTAGAAGAATTTATAGAATATACAGAGCCGTAAAAAGACATTTTAATGAGACAAACTTGAATAGCAACGTCATTTAATTTAGGTTAGTGTTAAAAAAAAATTAAGATTGAGTTTAGGGCTGGGAATCGATTCCAAAAAGAATCGATTCATTGATTCCGATGCGTCTAATTACAGTTTAAAATCAATCAGAACTACAGAAATGTGTCATAATTTTTACAAATAAAGCTTCACATTATGAGAAGGCTACTTTCTACGATACCTGCTGTCATGGCGAAAAACAAGAATCGAAAAAGTATCGAAAACAACAGTGAGGAATCGATTCTTGGAATCGAATCCCATCGATTCCAGAAACAGGAATCGGAATCGATTCCCAAAATTCGGAATCGAACAGCCCTGGAGTCCTAATAATCCGTAAACGCTTTTTAGCAGCTCATTATGTTGCTTAATATTGTAAACTGCGATTTCTATATATTTTAATGGACTGTCGTAATTCTAAACACTCTGGTTTGTAGCGCAAATAGTTTTTACCGTTTACTGCAGTCAGCTTCCGTGTTGAAAAATAAGGTGGCTACTGTAGCATTTCACTTTATTTCACTTTGTCAGTGGTGTACATTTGTGTCTGGAAGAGTTTGTGGAGGTGGTCGACAGGTAGAAACTCGATACTAAGGTTTTTATAGGAACACCAATTAGCCTCACCGGTGAGTTTTTTGTCACTTTGTTCCCTCAGGTACCTTCTACGGTGCGGGCTGTGGGCATTGACAGGGTGCTGGCTCTCAGACAGCGTACACAGATGCTCTGGGAGGCCTACTTCTCCTCCGTGGATAAGATTGTACTCACCACACTGGAGGTGAGAGCTGGGTCAGCTTTAGATGTGTATACAGCGGCCTGTCTGACAGAGAGAAAGGTCTGTCAGGGGAAATTAAACCAGTGCAGGATGCCATACATCATTAGCACATACTTAGTCCCCTGCCCTTAGGTTAATTGGCAAAATGAAACGTCAATTTTGCACAAAAGTATGGCTTTGGTCTGCCCCCTGCTGGCCAGCAGTTGAAAATGTAAATGTGTCGTTTTGGTTTGATGTGATTGTTATATTTAATGCTGCTATCCTGATGTCTGTCAGATCATAAAGGACAGAGTTTACTCGCACATCTCCAGAAATAAATTTATGTGGAATGCCTTACCTGGAGGGCTGCTGGTTCTGCCCGAGTACTCGACGCATCTGGCACACTACCCATTCTACTACTTAAACCTTGGTAAGCCTGTGTCAAACCTTTGCATATATTTTGTAGAATGCATATTTATTTGGAATGGAACAGTGGTGTACTTCATCCAGTGCCCATACTGTACACTCTCAAAAATGAAAGTTCTTTATTGGTTCCAAAAGGAATTATTCCATTGCACAAAAAAGTTCTATGACAATGTTTTGTGACATTGCGGCCAAACCTCATTTTGTGTAAGTGTGTATCGCCTGAACATTAATTTGAACAGAATAACAAGAAAACACATAATGAATATTAACAAAATGTACATTATGAACAAAAACAGGATGTATATTTAAATGTTTTTATTCTACATTGTCACATGACCTCACTATTGTATGTTGCATATTTTATTCAATTAATAGAATGCACTTATACTTATTTTAGCTATTTAGCATTTTCATATTTTGTGTAAAATGTTTTATAATATAGAAATCAAATAATGAGTCAAGAAAGATGCGTTTAATCATAGCTGATATTCAGTCCTTCATTCATCAGTTCATTTGTCACACCGTAAGGTTGATTGTATTGCATTATACAGTATTTCACACAGTGTGCTATGGTTGTATACTGCACATTTTGACAAATGTAAACAGTACGCATATTGCAAAAATTTCATTATTTTGGTAGCAGTGTTCGTTATTGCTAACTACAACTAAAGCTATTAAAAAAAGATAACTGAAATTAAAATATGGATATTAGATTAAAAAAGTTAAAATGAATTTAAAAAAAAACTTGAAATGTTGCCTTTGCAAGCAATTAAAATATGTTTCCGTTGAGGTACTGAAATTACTAAAACTAAATCTGAAATAAAATAAAAAACAAATAAGGCAAATAAAATTTTTAAAAATAAAAAAATAAAATTAAAAAATATAAATGAATTAATAGCTAAAATGACTAAAATTAAATATGAAATAAAAAATAAATTAAAGCTAATTAAAAAATGTTTTTATAAATATTAGGTTAAAAAAGTCAAATTAATTAAAAAATGAAACAAGAAAAACTTCAATGAAAACTAGAAATTTTACCTTTGCATGTAACTGAAATAAGTTTAAGTTGTGGTACTGAAATTACTAAACAAATTTAATTTGAAATAAAAAAAATAGGCTATAATCAAAAATGTTTTTAAAATAATGCATATCTAATCTGAAACAAAAATTAAGGCTAACTAAAAATTTTTTATAAATATTAGATTAAAAAGTTAAAATTAATTTTAAAATACATCAGAAAAACTTAAATGTAAATTAGAAATGTTGCCTTTGCGAGTATTGAAATAAGTTTACGTTGAGCTACTGAAATGACAAACTAAATCTGAAATTTAAAAAAAAAAAAAGGTTAAAAAAATTAAAAATGTTTTTAAAAATAATAATGAATAAATGGCTAAAATTACTAAAGCTAAATCTGAGATAAAAAATGAATTAAAGTGAATTAAAAATGTTTTTATAAATATTAAAAAGGTAAAATTAATTAAAAAAAATTAAATTAAGAAAAACGTAGAAATGTTACCTTTGCAAGTAACTGAAATAAATTTAGGTTAAGGTACTGAAATTACTAAAAGTAAAACCAAATCGTAAAAAATAAGGCTAATTAAAAATGTTTTTTTTAATAAAAATCGTAAACAAATTAAAATAAAAACTGAACATTTGAAAATAAAAGGTAATTCAAAAAATTAAGAAATACTGTATTTGTATACAAGTAATACTAAAGTAACAGTGGTTGATTGCGATTTCAAACACTGTACCACTGAGCACTATACAAAGTATAATAACTACAAGTATATAGTATGCATAGTGTATTAATGGCAGGGACGCTCACTCTTTTTTCTCTGTTGGTGTAGGAATCAGTCCAGGTCCAGAGTTTACTGCTGTAATTCATGCCACCTCACCTCTGATCTCCCAGTCTCAGCCAATCATGAAGCTTCTTCAGGTCGTTTCCAAATCGAAATACTGCTCACAGGTACAGTACTGCATAGTCAGTGTTTACCTTAAACTAGCAGCTACTGCACCACTAAGGAATGACCCTTTGTTCAATGATATCAATGCAGATCCACATCAGTGAAGTGTTAATATAGCTGGACACAGACAACAGCCAACAAGAAAACACATCAACCAGTTTGGTGTGCATGCTGTGATAGTGTGTGTTCTTGTTTGGGTTTCTTGTCAGATCATCATCCTGTGGAACAGTGAGAAGCCGCCCCCTCACCGGAGTAAATGGCCGCCTATGCCAGTGCCCCTTATCATCACAGATGGCAGAAGGAAAGTGAGTATTCAAGTGTGAGAACAGTCAAGTCATGTCTGTAAGCGGTGGTGAGATCTTGCGCTCTCTCTCTGCACCTCGTGTCTCACTCGGCTCTTTTCTCCGGTGCCTTCTGTGTTCGCAGACGAGCAGCCGTTTCCTGCCACATGCAGCTATTGAAACGGAGGCGGTTTTGAGCCTAGATGAAGACACAGTGCTGTTGACCAGCGAGGTAGAGTCTCCTCTTTTTCCTACATAGTTCTATTCCACTTTAATATATTTATTTATCATTATTTTTTACCTTATAATATTCCATGTATTATATTTGAGTTACAGTAGTCCACTTTGGATGTAATAAAAGCATGCATAACTTCCAAATCATTAAAAGACAAGAAAGGTTTCGGTTTCGCAATGTTTCTTAATTGAAAGAAGCTACTTCTAACCACAGAGTTTATATGCTTGTCAAACACAAAAACTAAACACCAAGACTCTTTGCTTGGTTGAGTACCTTGGATTTAAAGTGGCCTAATTGATTAGTTATATGTTTGGATAAACTCAGAGGGCCAAACACTATCACTTCAGTCTTTGATTCACTCAGGTGGAGAAAATTGGCTCCCATCCACTCCTTAATATCATTAAAACAACTAAAAAGGGAATGTAGAGCCAAACTATTCCCTACCTTTAAAGGGTCAGAGTGTCATCAGCATAGAGATGATAGCTTATGTTTCTGACAAATATCAACCAGAGGAAGCATGTAGATGTTAAACAAGACTGGACCTAATACAGAGCCTTGAGGGACTCCACATTTCATTATAGAAGAAGATAATCAAAACTTTCCTAATTCCACAAAAAAAGGTCGTCTGGAAATGCATTGCCATTTATAAGTTTGGGATCCATATCAGTATCAGAATTAATGTTTTGTTTTTGTTTTTTTAAACGTCTTTTATGCTCATTAAAGTTCCATGTATTTTATCAAAGATACAGGGGAAAAACTGTAATATAATTAAATATTATTGCAATTTAAAGTAACAGTTTTTCTATTTTAATATACTTTAAAGTAGAATTTATTTCTGTATTGCAAAGATCTTTCAGAAATCATTCTAATATGCTGACTTTTTATCAATGTTGCAAACAGTTTCACTATATATATATATATATATATATATCATTTTTTTTTTACTTTCACTTTTGGAACATGTACTTTTTCAGGATTATTTGGTGATTAAAAAGAAAAAGAAAAAAACAGCATTTATGTAAAATAGAAATCTTTTCTAACAATTAGTCATTACGATCATTTTTTTTTATCAATTTAACATATCCTTTTTGAATAGAAGTATTCATTTCTTTCTGTCAAACAAATGAAGAAAACTTTTTTTCTGACCCCAGACTTTGAACGGTAGTGTATATGTTACAAAAGATTTCTATTTTAAAGTTTTATTCTTTAAGGAATCCTGAAAAAAAGTATCACAGGTTCCAAAAAGAGATTAAGCAGCACAATGGTTTCCAACATTAATAATAAATCAGCATATTAAAATGATTTCTGAAGAATCATGTGACACTGAAGCCTGGAGTAATGATACTAAAAAATTCAGCTTTGCATCAAAGGAATAAATTCTATTTTGAAGTATATTTAAATAGAAAACCACTATTTTAAATTGCAATAATATTTCACAATATTACTGTTTTTACTGTACTTTTATTCAAATAAACGCAGCCTTGATGAGCAGAAAAAACAACACTAAAAATCTTACATTAAAAATCATAAAATTTTCCTGAATTGACAGCCAAGAACAGATCATTAGACACTTCAGAATTATATATTTATAAATACAATTTTTGCAGTTCTTTGTTAATTAAATATTAAAATTATGCCACCATGATTCTAGGATGTTCTAGGTGGTTGCTACGGTGCAGTTTTGTTTTAGTACATTTGAGATGCTATTATTTTGAATTGGTTTGACTTATTGGTTTGGTTAAATTTTTTTTTAACATTTTTTAAAGTTTATATATATATTTTTTTTTTTCAGTTTTATTTATTTTAGTACAAGTTAAGCTAAATGAAAATGAAAAATGTTGCAACTAGCATTTAACATTAACATTTATTTTATATATTTATTTATACAATTATTTATTATATTTACATTTCATGTAATTTTTTACACTTGTTTTTTTATTTATTTTATTTCAGCTTTTGATTTAGATCACTGAAAACTATTTTAATAGCTTTGCTATGCTGATCCTAGGGTGCTCTGTGTGGTTGATTGCGGGATCTGGTAGATGCCCTGGGTCATAGAAAGAGTCTAAACTAAATGAAATAAACCAGATTACATTGTTTTGACATGTGGCATAGCTAATTCATGTTTTTCCTCTGTAATCCGACACTTCCAGATCAATTTTGCTTTCCATGTGTGGCGGAGTTTCCCCGAGAGGATTGTTGGCTACCCTCCCAGAAGCCATTTCTGGGACCCTGTAAAAAAAGCCTGGGGCTACACCTCTAAATGGACCAACGAGTACTCCATCGTCCTCACCGGAGCGGCGTTTTATCACAGGTAATTGTCGACGTCTCTCACGCTTCATCAAGCTCTCTAACCTGTTCAGCGGAGACGGTGCTCTTCATTACGTGTTGATGTCTTTGCGTCTCACAGGTACTACCATCACCTGTTCTCTCACTACCTGCCCTCCTCTCTGCGTGCGCTGGTGGATCGCACCTCTAACTGTGAGGATATCCTGATGAATTTCCTGGTCTCCTCTGTGACACACCTGCCACCCATTAAAGTAGCGCAGAGGAAGCAGTACAAAGAGATGCCCACCCTGCAGGTAAGGCCAGAGCACACAGCACAGTTTACACACCCCTTGCAGAACATGCTATATCTTATGTGAAGTATTGAATAGAACCAATACATAGTGTCAACCAATTATCGGTGCCGATATTAGGCATTTTTATGGTTATCGGTACCGGTCATTTTCAAAACAGATTTGTAGATAAAATTATTTTCTAGGCAAATGGTTTTTGTCAGAGCCCAGACATATGAATTGGTTCAAAATATCGGTTATCAGTCTACTTAATCTGTAATAACTGGTATCAGCCTCAACCCTAATAAAACATACACTACCAGTCAAAAGTTTTTGAACTTTTTAATGTTTTTTTAAAAGGTCTCTTCTGCTCACCAAGCCTGCATTTATTTGATTTAAAGTACAGCAAAGCCAGTAAAATTTTGTAAGAATTTTACTAATTAAAATAACTAATTTCTATTTGAATATATTTTAAAATGTAATTTATTCCTGTGATGAAATCTAAATTTTCAGCATTATTACTAGTCTTCAGTGGCACATGATTCTTCAGAAATCATTCTAATATGCTGATCTGCTGTTTAAGAAAGATTTTTTATTATTATTATTATCAATATTTCACATTTTTATCAAGATTCGATGAATCGAAAAATCCACAGATCAGCATTTATCTGAAATAAAAAGGTTTTGTAACATTATACACTATACCATTTAAATATCATTTGTTTTTTGGGAAAAGAAAATATAGAAATGAATCCTTTTATTTAGCAAGGATGCTTTAAATTGATCAAAAGTGATGATAAAGACATTTATAATATCGCAAAAGATTTCTATTTCAGATAAATGCTATTCTTCTGAACTTTCTAATCATCAAAAAACCTGAAAAAAAAAAAATCCACTCAATTGTTTTCAACATAATAAATGTTTTTGAGCAGGAAATCAGATTATTACAATGATTTCTGAAAGTTCATGTGACTGGAGTAATGATGTTAAAAATTCAGCTTTGAAATCACAGGAATAAATTATATTCTAAAATATGTTCAAATACAAAACAGCTATTTCAATTAGTAAAAATATTTCAAAATTTGACTGTTTTTACTGTACTTTGGATCAAATAAATGCACGCTTGGTGAGCAGAAGACACTTCTTTAAAAACATTAAAAATCCAACTGTTCAAAAACTTATGACTGGTTGTGTATCAATCGACCCCCTAGTATTAAGATGTCCTAGCAATTGTGAAAAAAAACCTGTAATGTGATGTATTTCTACCATCTTATTTCCTGTCCACTCTAAGGGCACTAAGATGGCCCCATGGGCGAACCCTGAGCACTTTACCCAGAGGCAGGAGTGTGTCAACACCTTTGCAAGCTGGTTTGGTTACATGCCTCTAGTGCACTCTCAGTTTCGCCTGGACCCCGTACTCTTCAAGGACCACGTGTCCGTCCTGCGCAAGAGGTACAAAGACCTGGAGCGCGTCTAAACCAAGCTGAACGGGTCACAAACTGATACTGATGCTGATGGAGAGACTTATCTCCATCCCTCCATTACTGGCTGCTAGCTTGTGGTGGCCAGTTGGTGGACAAAAGACGGGTTTTTGCCTCTTATGACCAGTTCTCAATATATGACTGACAGCTTCAAGGATGAGAAAACATCACAGATCTGTCAATCATTCCAGCTGCTGTTTGACTGAAGGAGTTTGTAGTGTTAAGGTTGCCTAACGGTGCTGTGGACTAACACACGACATTAAGTCGCAAAGCAACTGACTGATTACGTGAAGTGGTAACTACATGACCAATAAAATAATTCTGAAATGCAAAGAGTGTGTGGCTGTTCATGTCTTTCTTTCTTCAGTCGAAAAAGAAATTAGGTTTTTGAGGAAAACATTTCAGGATTTTTCTCCATATGGTGGACTTCAATGGGGATCAATGGGTTGAAGGTTCAAACTGCAGTTTCAATGCAGCTTCAAAGGGTTCTACATGACGCCAACATAGGAATAAGAAACGATTGGTCTTTTTCTTATCAAAATAAATAATTTTATACTTTTTAACCACAGCAGGTAGTGTCAACTGCTGTTGTGAATTCTGTTTTGTATTTCCTAAACGAAATGGCAAATGAAGTGACAAGAGTGTTCTTTTTTTATTTTGTATAAAAGTCTTTCGTTTACAAAAAAACCCTTTCCCCAAAAGGCAGATTATCAGGAGTGTAATGCAGAGCTCAGGGAAGCACACACTCTACCTGAGTACATATTTGCTGAGGAGCAACAGTGTGAAACACATCACACAGTTCAATGCACAAAAGACCACAGTGTAAGCACTGTTATTTACAAAACTCAGTCCGCAGTGCTTGTTTATCATGCCAACAACATGGCTAGTTTACATCATCAGCATGGCTTTCACATTACTTCCTGTTTCTGATGCTAATTCAGTGCTTCGATGAAGCAGTTATTGATCAGAGCATTGAGATTTAACACTGTAAATGAGGCAGGACCACAAAGAGCTGCCGAGTCTGATCTCATTTGTCAAGATGAAAGATTACGTGGCATCCGCAAGAGCAGTGAACAAAAGGCAGTCTGCCTGTCCGTGTCAAAGCACCTGAACGTCTGAGCGTGAGAAGACTGCAGATGAGGGCTCAAGGAAGATGGTCAGATGTGTACTAGGAAGCATACCGCTGTCATTTTCGCATGGTGAGCATGGCATTGACGTCCCACAGGAGGTTCCTCATCTGGTCCATTAGCACCTTCATCTCCTGGTTCTTCTGCCTCACTTTCTGTTTAAAAAAAAAAATGTAGGAGAAGCTCAGTGCACTATTATTACGTGCATCATACAGTATCATTTAAAATTTATTTTTTTTAAAAATTAATACTTCTATTCAGGCAGGATGTATAATAGTCACATTAATAACGTATAATTAATAATGAAATACGAAATTTTCTATTCATCAAAGAATCCTGAAAAAACACATCTCTGTTTCCACAAAGATATTAGGCAGAACAACTGTATTCAACACTGATAATAAGAATAAGTTTTTGGAGCAGCAAATCAGCATAATAGAATGATTTCTGAAAAATCATGTGACATTGAAGGCTGGAGTAATGATGCTGAAAATTCAGCTTTGCCATCACAGGAATAAATTACATTGTAAACTGTAATAATATTTCACAATATTACTTTTTTTAAATCAAATAAATGCAGATGTGGAGGGCATTTATATTCTATGTTTTATGATTAATTTATGTTTTAATCTACAAATTACATTTTATATATATATTTGCAGATTAGATTATATATTTGCACTTTGCCAGTTAGAATTTTAATTATGATAGCATTAAAAAAGGCTTTTTAAATGACATAAATCCACATTTGAATATAATATGTGACCCTGGACCACAAAACCAGTCATAAATAATGAATAAATAAGCTTTCCATTGATGTATGGTTTGTTAGGATAGGATAAAATTTAGCCGAGATCTGGAATCTGAGGGTGCAAAAAAAAGAAAACATTTAGAAAATCGTCAATAAAGTTGTCCAAATGAAGTTCTTAGCAATGCATATTAATCAAAGATTAAGTTTTGATATATTTACGGTAGGAAATTTACAAAATATCTTCATGGAACATGATCTTAACATTCCTAATGATTTTTGGCATAAAAGAAAAATCTATAATTTTGTCCCTACAATGTATTGTTGGCTATTGCTACAAATATACCCATGCTACTTATGACAGGTTTTGTGGTCCAGGGTCACATATAAAGTCTCCTTAAGGTACAGAAAGTGTACCATGGTTCACTCTCCATCCACGGTTATTGGGGTGGGTTTTTTTTTTTTTTTACCAAAAATAATAGAGCATAATATCTTGTAGGTATATACTGCAGAGTAATAGTATGTTCAAAGATACTAATAACAGTTACTGAAACACACCTCTAGAACCTCCTGTCTCTCCTGAATAACCGCTGGGCTGCACGGCTCCACTCTCACAGGTGTCGTCTCCTCCCCCACATAAGGAACCAGCTGGAAGGATGGAAGCAAACGCATTATTAAAATGATATCTGTAATAACAACTGTCTCTGAAACTGAATCTGACTGGATTTAAAAAAAAAAAAAAAAAAAAAAAAAGCAGAAAAAAAATCTGAGACCTATAATGAAAAAGCTTGTATTTAAAATGTTTTTTGTCATTTAATGCTTTTCACTCATGTAAAAAATAATAAATAAATACAAATTCAGACCTAAACTGTATTTCCAGGATTATATTACATTTTAAATCCCATTTTCAATATAGTCTCAGACTTTTGGGCCATACTATAGTATATATACAAAAATACCAAAAAAAAATCCTTTTAGAGGTTGGTTTCCATATCGAAAGTAGTAACAGCACCAGGTTATTTTATTTATTCAGCAAATGCTTGATTTACTTAGCAAAGATCTGATCTGATTTGCAGATCTTGTAGCCCACAAAGATTTTAAAGCATTTATTGACTGTTCATGCTGCCCTAATGGTAACAATATTCTTGAAAGAGGAGGCGTTTTTCCACACTATTCTTAATATTGAGTACAGCAACTAATAATACACAACATCACAGCTACCTCTAATAGCATGAAATGAAAGTTTTCTGCTTTATTGCTTCTGTTTGTCACAGGTAAGTTAAATGTTGCTGCTTTATATAAGCTTTTAATACATCCAAGATGCTTACAAAACTCTGTAAGCAGGTTGTTTATTCAACTTATTTGCATAATACATGCCAGTAACTTAACATGCAAATCTACTTTAGTATTGCAGTCAGCCTATATGAGAAGATATGAGACCAAACGGGGTACTTGGTAAGTTGTTCATACATCATGCTTAATTTGCTACACCAAGCGAGTTCTATATTCTCATTATATCATACTATATGAGCCACAAAATCCTGATGTATCAAATATGTGACCCTCAAACACAACGTTTTAAGTAGCACAGGTATGTTTGTAGCAATAGCCAAAAATACACTGTATGGGTCAAAATTATTGATTTTTCTTTTATGCCAAAAATCATTAGGATATTAAGTAAAGATCATGTTTCATGATATATTTTGTAGATTTCCTAACATAAATATATCAAAACATAATGTTTGTTTAGAAATATGCATTGCTAAGAACTTCATTTAGACAACTTTAAAGGCGTTTTTCCCAATATTTTGATTTTTTGCACCCTCAGATTCCAGATTTTCAAACTGTTGTATTTTGATCAAACATTGTCCCATTCTAACAAACCACACGTTAATGGAAAGCTTATTTATTCAGCTTTCAGGTGATGTATAAATCTTAAATTCAAAAAATTGCCTCTTATTTTGTGGTCCAGGGTCACTTATGATACAAAACATAAAACACATACATCATTTTTTTTTTTTCATCTAAAAAATTCCAACATTTCCATTTCAAAAAACTGGATTTTTATCTGACCATTATTTCATATGGCAGGTTTTACATGGTTAAACTACAAATAAAAAGTGTATTTCCAAACACGTTTCTTATTTCTATAAAAATGCAGATGCAGATCTAAAACAAAAGGCTGCGTAAACAATCAGAAAAGGCTATCTGTGCATCAGTAAACATCAATCAGACTCACCTCAGCTGGAGACTCCTGGAGGTCAGGTGTCATTTCTACACAGCGCTCGTACAGCAGACGCAGCTTACGAAAGAGCAGTGTCAGCTGACGCAGATGCTCCTGCAGCTTCCCAAAGCGGTCCTGATACGCCGCCTGACTCTGTGTCACACCGTTGGGAAGCTAGAAAAAAAAACACAACCAGATTTTTCATTTAAAAAGACAAATTAAAGCACATCTGTTTCACAAATGAACCAGTCCTATTTTGTCTTCGAACATTCTCTGTTAAGCCATACACTGAAATTTATTAACCAGTATTTGGAAATTGTTTCTCAAACTCCAAATAAAAATGTAGATTTTATTTCACATTTTCTATTTTATTTCTAATGTTTGGTTACAATTTTAATACATCTTTATGCATAGGAATATAATACTCATCCACTACATTTTAACATGTAAACATGTTATGTTCTCTTCAAGTTGAACTTTTGACATTTCTATTTCCCCAGCTGAAAAAAACAGTAATAATAGTATAATTAGTTGTCATGATTTGATCAAATGTTGCACCTTCCAGATCCCCTGGACGCAAACTCACCTGAGTGGCCCGTGTGATCTGGAAGATCTCCATGGTGCGTGTGACGATGTCCTGGACAGTCTCCTGACCGATGCGGCACAGGTAAACGGGAGAGATTTCCCGCAAGGCGCCTTGTGGAGGCATCCCGGGCTGCTGCGCAAGGCCAGGAGGCATGTGCGCCTGCGGCTGCTGCTGTTGTTGCTGCTGCTGCTGCTGTGTGAGATGCCATGACAGGCATACCCGGACCAAGTCCCTTCTGAGGCAGTGCAGCCGACATCTAAAAACAGAGATTATTCATTGAGTGAATGGATGGAGCATTGAATTCAGCGCTCCAAGTTTGAAGTAGAAACTCACCGCGCTTATTGGTGTTGCTCCTGGTCCGTAAGTAGTTTAATTCTAGTGGATAACAGTAATTATTACTAAATAAATGCGGGGCTTCTTCACTCGCTCGCATTCAGTTTCAAACAGAGGAGCATTAGCCATTACCTCTTTCATCACTTCCTGTTTCCTGTGTTGCACAGAGGTACATGTAAATCCAGTCAGGAAGGCAAAGCATTTTTATTTATTAATGAATTCATTTGTTTTATGTTATGTATTTTGGGTGCTATTCATTTGTATATTTGAGTATTAATATATTATTAAAATATAATTATTAATAGTATATTGTATTGGTTTTATACATATTATATTGATAAAATTATATTAGTAAACGTATCTATACGATTATTAGCATTATTATAGCATTATTACTTATCTTTTTTAGTGTTATTTCCTTTTGTTAATTAATTGTTAATTCATTAATTTTAGATTATGGTATTATAAATGTTAATATTTACATTATAATATACCGCAATATTAATGTTTACTTTACTATTTATTACTTTGTATTTGAGTTTTCATTATAAAGGTACATTACTAAACGTCCCCCATAAAATAAATAAATACATACATGCATACATACATAAATCTTTTATTTTTACAGTTTGGCATCATATTTTTGTTATTTCCTTCCAAACGCGCACATAGATATTGAGACTTTCATTTCTAATAAAAAGAAGAAAGAAAGAAAAACATACCTCTCTATATTATTCGTAAAATCGGGCGCTTGATTTCTTCCGTTTACCTGATATAATTATTAATAGTATATTGTATTGGTTTTATTCATATTATATTAATAAATTACATTAATAAAAGTATATATGTACTATTTTCAAAAAGCATTATTTATCTTTTTAGTGTTATTTTTATTTTGCTTTTTTTTAATTCATTTTTAGATTTAGGTATTATTTATATAATAATATAACGTAATATTAATATTAATATTTATTAACTATTTATAACTTTGAATTTGAGTTTTACTAAAACGTGAAACGAGTACTTAACTAAACGTGCTCCATATAAATAAATAAATACATAAATCAAATTTTTATTTTCACGGTTTGACATAATGTTTTTATTTCATTCATTCATTCATTCATTCATTCATTCATTCAAGAAAGAAAGAAAGAAAGAAAGAAAGAAAGAAAGAAAGAAAGAAAGAAAGAAAGAAAGAAAGAAAGAAAAACCTCTCAATATAATTCGTAAATCAGGCGCCGTATTTCTTTCGTTTACCGAGGACTAGTATTTTGAAATCGGGTTCTCTCGTTATGTCTCGCGAGGTTTTCTGTCTCCACGTAGTGTCAACGTGTGTGTACGATAATCCTGCCTGGCTCCAGGTTTGTTCACTGCATATGGTATATATTTATAAATTTTGGATTGATTTACACTAGTCTATACAATTTCGGACATTCATACGTATTATGTATAGTTTAAAAATATGTTTAGTTTTACGTTAGCTTGCTACTCAGTCAACTTTTAACTTATTAGTTCTTTATAAAACAGTAGCAAAACACTAAACAGTCATTTAGCTTTACAGCTCCGTTATGTAACCTGACGTGAACTCTTAA
The DNA here is from genome assembly GCF_022985175.1 of Labeo rohita. Classification (NCBI taxonomy): domain Eukaryota; kingdom Metazoa; phylum Chordata; class Actinopteri; order Cypriniformes; family Cyprinidae; genus Labeo; species Labeo rohita. Next base: position 21,223,475 of record NC_066887.1, read on the forward strand.
ACCTGTTAACCTGCTGACCTGAATATTATGCCTTTGACATTTTCTAGTCCTGAATCTGAGACACTGAAGCACTATTAGTAATTTAAACACCAGGCGTTATATGCATACATTTGGAAAAGTATCTGAAGCAGTTAACATAACTTCTGATACGTTGTTTACAGGTTGGCGCAGAAGATGGCAGAGAATGGGTGTCATCTCAACCCAGAGGAAGCCTCTACCCCACAGCATCCACCCAGTACGGAGCCAGATGCTGCAGAAGGGTGCAGTTCGGACCCCAGTGGTCTGTCTCCATCTCAGAGAGAAGTTCTGGAGCGCTGTCTACATGCTCTCACTCATGCCAAGAATGACAGCCACATTTTAGCAGCACTTCTTCTGGTAAACAACAACAGCTTACCCTCCTCATCTACGATATACCGAAAAACATATATAAGACCACAAAACCAGTTATAATGGTTTATCTGAAAGCTGAATAAATAAGCTTTCCATTGATGTTTTTTTTTTTGTTAGGACAGGACAATATTTGTCTGAGATACAACTATTTGAAAATCTGGAATCTGAGGGTGCGAAGAAATGTAAATATTAAGAAAATCGCCTTTAAAATTGTTCAAATGAAGTCCTTAGCAATGCATGTTACTAATCAAAAATTAAGTTTTGATATATTTACAGTAGGAAATGTACAAAATATCTTCATGGAACATGATTTTTACTTAAAATCCTAATGATTTTTGTCATAAAAGAAAAACTGATAATTTTGACCAATACAATGTATTTTTGGCTATTGCTACAAATATGCCCGTGCTACTTATGACTGGTTTTGTGGTCCATGGTCACATATTGTATTGCTCATTGTTATCTCTTCCATTTAGATCACAAGGCTGTGTCCAGCAGGCCAACTGGATACCGGGACTCTGCATCGGATATTTGAAGCCGTAGGCTTTAATCTGCCTGCACGCCTTCTGGTCACAGCATTTCGTGGTGGTGACAGCTCCGGGTTGCCTCCGGAGGAGTTGATCTCTCTGGGCACTGCTTTGCTGGCTGCTCTCAGTACCGACGCAAGCATGGTTGCTCATCCACAACTTCTCAGCACAGTCCCTCTGATCCTGAGCATAATAGAGAACGGACCCACCTGGACAGATAAACAGACACAAACACTTGGGAATGAAGCCCAGAGCAGCTCTGGATCTCAAACTGAAAGTCCTACAGATTCCCAGACCACTTCTAGTACGTCTACCTTGGATGAGGCTTTGGCTTGTGACTGTTATCAGGTTTTAAATGCAGTATGTGCTTTACCACAAGGCCCTGAGCAACTTCTTACCCGCGGAGCGGTTCTGGCTCTGTGTAGAGCCGTACTCAAAAAACAAACTCTCAGCTATGAAAAAGGCCTTCCACTTTTGGGACACCTGTTGTCATCTAGTATAAGACCACGGGCTTGGGCTAAACACTCGTTGGATCTTCTCTCGCTGTTGGGAACTGTTTCGCAAAACTTCTGCCGAGCTTCAGATCAGGACAGATTAGAGATGTGCTCTCAGATACCGCAGTTTCTTCCACCACCCGGGGTCGAATCAGAAAGCCAGGTGCTTAAGGAGATTGTGGGTAATCTATGGGCTTCGCTGCGGCCTTTGATTCAGGGCAAGCTCAGTCAAGAGCATTTAGGCCTGGTTTTGGTGATATCTGCCTGCCTTTTGGATCTGTATGGATGGGAGTCAACAGGACCTCCTAAATTCTGTTGCTTGCTGGTGAACCGGGCTTGTGTGGAGGTGAGGATGGGTCTAGAAGAGCCGCCGGGAACGGAAATCAAACCCCAGCTGCAGCACACGCTCACTGCCTGCTATCGCATCATGGAGGCGGCTATGGAACAAGCCTGCAGCCAGGGGGCGGTTTCAAACCCTGCACAGATACAGACAGCTATCACTGGCCTGAGTCTTCAACAGAGCAGACAGGTCCTAAGAGTTCTGGAGGAGGCCTTCTCAGCTGAAATTTACTATCTGAAACAGGTGAGGATGATTAAAAAGCAAGTGTTAAAGGAGAAGTTCATTTTTAGAATGGAATTATTCCTGATAATATACTCATCTGCATGTCATACAAAAAGTTCATGTCTTTAAGTCAAAAAGAAAACGGTTTTTGAGGAAAAGATTCCAAAATGTTTCTACATGTAGTGGACTATAGTGGCCAACGGGTTGAAGGTCCAAACTGCAGTTTCAATGCAGCTTCAACCGGCTCTACAATCAAGGAATAAGAGTCTTATCTAGTGAAACATTTGGTCATTTAAAAAAAGAAAAAAAAAATTTATATACTTTTTAACCACAAATGGTCTTCTTGCACTAGCTTGACGTAGGCTGAAGTACCAACCCAGTGTTTACAAAGCGATTGTGCAAAGAAGTCTCCTTTACAAAAAAGGTAAAACAGCGATGTTGGGCGATTTTTGAAGTTGGAGGAGAAAATGAGATGGACTTTTTCACCCTACCCTACCTTTTTGAACCGAAGTACACAGACAAAGAACTAACCAAGCGTGACCTTTTCAGTGATTACATAATTTGTGAAGGCATACATGTGCATCACAGAGCTAGTACAAGTGGTTAAAGGAGAAGTCCACTTCCAAAACAAAGATTCACACATAATATACTCAGCCCCTTGTCATCCAACATGTTAATGTCTTTCTTTCTTCAGTCGTAAATAAATTGTTTTTTGAGGAAAACTTTTTTGCATTTTTCTCCATATAATGGACTGATATGGTGCCCCGATTTTAAACTTCCAAAATGCAGTTTAAACGCGGTTGTAAACGATCCCAAATGCGTTTGTAAACAATCCCAGCCGAGGAAGAAGGGTCTTATCTAGTGAAACGATTGAAATATTTTTTAATCTCAAATGCTCGTCTTGCCCTTCTCTCCCCGAACTCTGTGCATTCTGACTCAAGACAGTTAGAGTATGTCGAAAAACTTCAATCGCATTTTCTCCCACAACTTAAAAATAATTTCACAATCATCCTACATCACTGCAGAAGTACCGACCCAGTCTTTGCAAAGTGAACATGCAAAGAAGATCAAACACCCTTAACAAAAAAGGTAAAACGATGACATAGGATGATTTCAAAGTTGAGGGAGAACATGAGATGGGAGTTTTAAAACATACCCTAACTGTCACAAACCGGAACATAAACAGTCCAGGTAGAGTAAGACAAGCGTTTGGCATTAAAAAGTATATAAATTGTAATATTTTTATTAAAATAACGATCGTTACGCTAGCCCTTCGTCCTCGGCTGGGATCGTTTACAGCTGCATTTGGGATCGTTTGAAGCCGCATTTAAACTGCATTTTGGAAGTTCAAAATCGGGGCACCATATCAGTCCATCATATGGAGAAAAATCCTGAAATGTTTTTCTCAAAAAACATAATTTCTTCACGACTGAAGAAAGAAAGACATGAACATCTTCGATGACAAGGAGGTGAGTACATTATATGTGAATCTTTGTTTCGGAAGTGGACTTCTCCTTTAATTAAATAGGAAAATATTTATGCAAACATAAATAATGTTTTCTTGTTATAGATTTATAAACTATAGTTTTTTGGTGTTTTTTTTACCCTTTAGGTGGAAAAGACGGACTATGATGACCCGTTTCTGTTCGCCACTTTCCGCTCCCTCTGTGCTTGGCTTGCTGAAGAAACCTCATGTCTGAAGGAAGATGTGATTGACCTCCTGCCTTTTCTCATCGGCTATGCTAAAAGTCACTTCAAGGGAGGGGGAAAAGGCAAGGGACTTGCTGATTGGATGTCAAAGATGTCCATCAGCAACAGCTCGGAAGATGGGACCTGGAGCAGAGAAGCTGCTCTTAGGTAACACATTACTGTCTTTTTACAATTTCTATTTTTAAAGGAGAAGTTGACTTCCAGAATAAAAATTTCCTGATAATTTAGTCACCCCCATGTGATCCAAGATATTCATATCTATCTGTCTTCAATCAAAAAGCTGCATTGAAACTGCAATTTGGACTTTCAACCCATTGGCCACCATTAAAGTCCACTATATGGAGAAAAATCCTGGAATGTTTTCCTGAAAAAACTTAATTTCTTTACAGTTATTAAAAAAGACACATTATATGCTATCTATTTAACTGTGAATATGTTCATGTTTTTTCTTAGATATCTTCTTCCAGCTCTGTGCCACCTCTCTGCTGAAGATGGGCCGAGGGGGGTTCTTCTCTCTCTGGATACCCCAGCCTTGCTAGTGGATTTTCTGAGTAAAGGTTGGGCATCTTTGAGAGGTCAGAGTGGGAAGACGGTGACCCGAGACCCTAGTCTGGAAACGGCGTGTTCTGCTTTACTCAACTTTGCCATCACAGAGCCAGAACGAGTCAGGTACACACAGATCTGAACTCGCATACAAGAAAAGTTATTTCTTAACCATGACTTGATCCACTGCTCCATTCCACTCCCACAGGACTGATCCTTGTTTTGTTGCTCTGGAGAACATGTTGAGTGAAGCACTGCCTGTTCTTCTCCATAAGCCACGTCTCTTGGTCTTAACAGCAAGCTGTTGCACTTTGGGTCTCATGATTGGCAGACTAAAGTCAACTTCCACAGGTACTAATGGCTTAAAATGATATGAATTGGTTAGTGGGACTTTAACAGCAATTAGGAATCTCATTTAAAAAAAGTGCTTGGCAGGGTTATTAATATATTTCTAAACTAAAACTTAACTAAATTATTAATGTTTAGAAAAAGTAACTTTAAAGGGATAGTTCACCCAAATTGTTTGTCACCCTCATTTGACCCATGTTGTCAGAATGAATAATAAGAAAAACATACTATGGAAGTCAATGGCTATCCGCAGTTGTATTTGTTGGACAGAATTTTCATTTTTGGGTGAACTATACCTTTAAGTAAGCGTTAGATGACATTAAAGGTAATCTAAATGTAACAATATAGAATATGTTTATTGTTGCTGCTTAGTAATAGGTTTCTTGAATCTTTCCAGACCCTGTAGAACCTGCCCAGCGACGTTTCTTCTCTTCGGTTCTGTCTTTTCTCCTGAGTGCTGTGCAGTCCGGACAGGCTTCTAAACCAGCACGCATCAGCGCTCTCTGGGAGGAACACTGGGAGGAGGCTGGAGAGCTTTGGAGGCTCAGTTTGCAGGCTTTGGGCGGCTGTGTTCGAGCTCAGCCCTGGATAACCACACTCATCAGAGATGATGGATGGCTGCAGAACATCTTCACTCTACTGGGATCCAGTGGGCGTCTCCCAGACCAACCTTCACAGGATGCTCTAGAAGAAGTCCTATGTGCCATTGCCAAGCAATGCCCGGTGTGTCGCAAGGACATCAGTGAGCTGGTCAAGAGTGTAAGCTGTGGATCTCTTAAGGGTCTGCCACAGCTTAGCAGAATATTGGTGGAGTAGATTTTGTAAAATGCATATATTTATTAACAGACAAATAGCACTTATTATATTGTCATATTTGTCTGTTTGATATATTGAATATGCAAAAGGATGTGTAATACATACACTGTGGCCAAAGTTTAAATCAGAATGTTGAATAAAAATATTTCTGCTTTTGGAGTTGATTTATTGTTATTTAATGTACTAAAGAATCACATCCTGATTGAAAAAAAAAACATACCTGGAATTTACTGCATTTACATCCATTCATTTGGCCGGTGCATTGATTTAAAGTGAAATGTATCTGTTGCACTGACCTGTCAGTGTTGTGTGTTAGAATGTCCAGTAGGTGGCATCCTTATAGCAATCTATAGTTATGCACAGACAGACAAGGAATGATATAGTAGCAAACTGTCTTAATCAGATTCACAACATGCCATATGTTTGCTTGCACAAGAGTAGTTGTTAAAAAACAGACATATTTATCATAAACATTTTGATTAAAATCATTTCTTTGAATGATTTTTTTCACTGAAATGATAATTTATAAGTACAAACCTATAGTTTCTCAATTATGAGGTTTTAAAACGAAACGTTTTATATAAAGAATAGCATGCAATATTAAAAAAAAAACATTGCTGTCGCGACTTAATATGTTAATGACGCATAATCTGTCATCTTTCTCAAATTTGTAGTCAGTTGCTACTGTTTTGGCCCTTCATAACCAGTGTTGAGGGTAACGCATTACAAGTAACGCGAGTTACGTAATCAGATTACTTTTTTTCAAGTAACTACTAAAGTAGCGCATAACTTGTTAATTTACAAGAAAATATCCGAGTTTCTTTTTCAAATAGGTAACGTCAGTGACTTTGTTTCCCCATTTATTGACTGACAAGTCTCCTGTTCCCATGCTGAGAGAAATCGGAAATACATAGGCGTTGTGTGCGCTGTGTAAACATGATGTTACTGTAATCACAGTATACACTAAAGATGAATTAAAACAGAGAAATGCGAACTCGGAATATGACACAAATCTGCAGTAGTTAAATGGTAAATAACACAAATATCCTTTAACATGTGTATTCCATTTTATTAACCAATGTCTTTGCTGCTCACCTTTGATGATCCACTTCAACCATCAAAAATTACTTTAGATAAACTAACATTTGTGCTTCATTTTTTATTGCTGAAGAGTGTTGAACCTTTTTCTCCTGCGTTGTACAGACGTAAATTTACTTTTCAGCCTGGCTTATTCATTTTACTTTTTGGCTTTTACATTTGCTAAAAAATAGAACCTTTTACATTAAAAACAAACAAGCAAGCCCTGCCCACATTTTTAAAAGTAACGCGAAAGTGACGCAAAGGTTACTTTCCATTAAAAGTAACTAACGTGATTAGTTACTTTTCTAGGTAGTAACGCAATATTGTAATGCATTACTTTTAAAAGTAACTTTCCCCAACATAACTACGTAATTCTTAAGGAACTAAAAGTAATAAAAAAATGATAGTACTGTCTACTTGCGGCTGTCTGCAGACATAGTGAGCTGCCTACCTAGACAGCATTTTTGAGCAAAATTATTAAACTTAGTTGGTTAAACATATTTTGTTTTTTCATTACCATAGTAGCTACATGTCCAAAAATCACGAAGAACGTAAAACAAAACGAAATTAAATGTAGCCTAACATACAGAAATACTGTAATTAATTCTATAAAACCTGACATTAGTGACCAGAAAAAAACAGCCTTACAGTTAAAATTTTCAGTTAAAATAAAGATTACTTATGCCTGAATGAGGTCTTATTGTGGACACTTGTTTATTAGACAACTGCAGCAAAAATATGACGATGCTACAATATTGGTCTGAGGGTAAAATGAACAAAAACATTCTGTATAGCTTAGCTAAAGCATTTGGGCATCGTAAAAAATTGAAATGATAGCAAAGCCATTTTCTCAGTTTAAACTTTCCTCAATGCGCCTAGTCATCCAAAATCAGTGTCCCATTTGCCCCCACTTTTGTTTCACACAAGTTTATCCTCCGCCCATCAGCATACGTCTTTCTCTCTCTCTCTCTCCCTCTCTCTCTCTCTCTCTCTCAACTCTTGTCTCTTTTTGTCAATAAAACTCCCGTGTCTCTCCGGTACCTCTCTGTCACCGTTCATCTCGCAGGGCACGTAGTCTGTTCTCTCCCGTCTTGAATTCAACAAAGGACGACAACTTCATCCAGAAACATGTTGTGGAAATCACGGACCAAGACAGAACCCTACTGCCTGCAGGTAGGCTTCAGTTCTATATTAGACTATCAGTGTTTCAACTTTGCTTCATCGATTTTGTGTGTGTGTGTGAAAGTTTTTGTTGTATATTTAGAAATACTAGAACTAGACTGACACTTGATTTAAAAAGTAGCTTCTTTTGCATTCAGAAATAATATTTGGTTTATGTCTTAAAATTCAGTAGGAAGAAATAGAAGAAAAAAAATAAGACTGAAAAAATAGGCTAAACAAACTTTATCATTATTTTATGTGAAATTTAATTTAAAAAAAAAAATAATTTTATTAAAATAATAGTCAATAAAGTTTGGTGAACCATTAGCCTGCAAACAAAAAGCAGTAAAAAAAACGGAGAAGGGTTTTTCAAATGAATGAAGAGAGTGAATTAATTTAGAGGAATTAATTAATGTCCCTTTAAGGTGGTCTACCCAACCCCTCCCCCCATAGCGTAGAGCTATAAGAGCGCTCGGGTGTGATTAACAGGGACAGTCTGATATAGAGCATCATCCAGAGAGGAGAGCATCACTGGGACTGTCTAGTTAATGGATCGAGATCCCGGGGTTTAATTGACTGTTAGGCTTTAAGGAGGCTGTAAAAGTCAACGCGTAAAAGGCATATCGGAGCTCTTGTTTCCAGATGTTAGTCCACACCTACTCGACCATGGTGAGTTAAACTGATGCAAAGTTCTTTTGATCTGTTGGACTCTCCATCTAGATGATTGTCATGTGATATCAGCTGCGATTAGTGTATGGAGGAAAGCGCAGACGCCCGAGTGTAATCGGGGTTAAGTGTGTGTATAATATGGAAACGCAAAAGTGTGCTGGAGTGTTTCTTTGGAAATGTCACATGCTGCCATTGGTCTAAACGGAGATAACAGGCTAGTCTTTGTCTTACAGTGACTTGGAAGTTACATCTTGCGTTTCAACAAAGAGAATCATTAAACTCTTCTGAAAAAGGCACGACAGAAATATGTTTTTAATCCCATGTGATAGCGCTTCCCACACTCAATATTCTGACGGAGCTGAAAAACTGACAAATTATATATTTTTTCGCCCTAGATGAAGAAAAATCTAATTTTAAATTAAAATAATAAAAGTATATATAATAAAACAAATCAATGTATAGAAATAAAATGGTAAATAAAATGAAAAATGCTGTCACATTCATGTGTTACAGGGTTTCAGTCGTTTAAATTATTTGCACTAAAAATAGGCCTATCCGAAAACTGGAAAATGGCAAGGAAAATTACAGAAGCACAAAAGCAAAATTATTAGGCCTACGTGTTTTTCTGTGCCTGTAATCCTGTAAAGCAGCATTAATTTTATCTATTGTCTGTCTATTAATCCTAATTGTTTGAAACAGTGGGTATCATTAAGACACCTGGCACAGAAAAAGCTCTTATTTCTGGAGCATTTGTTAAGCTACTAGAATTTTTCATTAGTATGGTTAGAATTAATATGGCTAGTACGATTAACGACCATTAATTTAATACCTTGAAATCCAGAACACAAAATGTAAACAAATTAATTTAATGTAGAATCTGCAATTATCTTCCCAGTAACAGTTGACATAAGTCACACATAATGTGTAAATTTAATACATTATTCTTGTAACAACTGTTTGCACACAGCTCATAATTAACAATAAGTCCTTATTAAGAAAAAAGAAAAAAAATCAATCGCTGTTGTAAATATCCAAGATGCTCATCATTGCACTTTGATTTTAATGACTGATTATTGATTACTTCAGAAACTCGAGTAGAAATGACAGAAGTAATTGTGATAAAATAAATGGATGGATACAGGGAACAGCATCAATTATGACATGATGAAAACACTTTACCTTTACAGTGATCTTTTATAGGTTTATTGTCGGTCACTTTTTTATTAGCTATGTGGCGGACCCTAGGTTGTCCAAATTTTTATGAAACTGAAATATCTTTTTACTCACAGGACCGTGCGGACGGGCTGTCCAGCTCCTCTCCGAGCGGGCGACTTTCTCAGCTCTCTTCGCTGAACCAGGCGGCGTATTCTTCGGCTCCCCCTCTCTGCCACACTCCGGCGTCCGACTTCCAGCCGCCCTACTTTCCACCTCCATACCCCCAGTCCTCGCTGTCTTATTCCCAGAGTCAAGACACCGGATACCCGCATTTACCGGACCCCTATCCATCCATCAACTCCCTCCATCAGCACCAGCAGGCAGCCTGGCACTCCCAGCGTTCGCGCTCAGAGGACGCGGGGCTTCTGTCGCAGTCACACCGCGCTCTGAGTTTAGATCCGCGGCGGGAGTATCCGGGCGTTCCGCGGCTGCTCCATCATGGACTGGGTGAAGGAGCAGCGGCGCTCGGTGAAGGTCCTCTGGGAATGCACGCAGTGGGTCATCATGGTCTGGATGACATTCAGGTGAGTTTATTCAATATTGTCTTAATTCGTTTTTAGATATGAATGACAAAAGTGAGCCACGAATGTTTTATGTTATTTATCTGACTGATTTTTACAAATGTTTCGTGACTGGGTATTCGTAACATAATTTGTTTATTTGTTTATTGGTTATGTATTTAAATACGAGAGTTTTTGGCGTGCTCAAAATTAATGATAAAACTGTTTTTATATATATATCTAAAATATACATTACGTGAAATGGAAATATAAATATTTTCCAAAATAACAATTTCCTTTATAATCTTATTTTATGAATGAGTGCTTTAAAGTATATTTTTTTATGCCGTCGAATGTGTTTATGTGAAAATGCATTTTATACTTTAAAATGTATAATAAAACTTTGTTTTTGCTTGCTATGAAGAATAAAAAAATCTATATATTTATTAGTGTCTCCAGTTGTCTAAAACATAAATATTTTATACATATAATTTTAAAAACGCTATTTACAAGATTACAAATATTACAAGACGAAAAAAAATCACAGCTCCTGAAATAAAGGGAAAAAACGGTATATGAGTGGTTCTTCACTTAGAGGCACTTCTGGCTGCTTGATATCTTACAGATAAAACTTTAAAATGGTAATATGTGCTGCAAAAGTGGATTTTGGGTATGTTTGGTGGATTATATTTTAGAAATCATGTGTAATGGAAATTATGTGAGATGGTAAGGATATTCCTCAGCTTTAGAGAAAAATAGGACGAAAGTTAACAGTCAATTCATTTTGTATGTTGAAAAGTTAAAATGTTTTGTTTTTTTTTCAATTAAAAGTCTCCAGTACTAAACGGTTTGATAATTACACACAATAAAGCTTATCATGATGCAAAACTCTTATAGTACTGAGTAAACTAGCTTACGAAGAAATTCAAAAGTGAAATTCTTTTTAAAAATGATATTAGTCATGAAAAGGTACAATATATACAATTTAAACCCTCTATATTTATATTTTAAAAGTAAGGTGATCGTAAAAAATAAATGGCCTAAATAAATAAAAAAAAAAATTGTCTTTATAACCATCAGGGGAAACGTCAGTGCCACTAATTGAAGAATTATCCATAAAACTGACCATACCACATAAGATTCTTCAGAATCAGATTTTAATTCGTTTGATTTTCGGCTGGAGCTACATGATGGCTTGTTCTTTCAAACTTTCAGTAGAGAAAACAACAGTAGTGGGCAGGTGCAGAACGAGTTCGTGTCTGTCTGTCACAGGAAACTTGCAGCGCGTCCAATCGGTTTTCTCGGCCAATTATTCAACAAACAACTGGACTCCCTTTGATGATATGAAGCGTTTCCGAGAACCGAGTTAGACGGGAACAAGCCTGATAGTTTAATTTGCCATACATAAAGCTACAAATAAGCGTAAACACTATTTTTTACTCGGTCATTCCTGCGACATTAAATGGACAAATATCAGGTGTTAATTTTAAGTGGTCTATATTGTTTTATTCATACATTGCTTTCATTTTACAGTACAATAGCTAAAGTGAGTAAGAGAAAAATAAGTAAGCCGTCTCAATATGAACTTTTACCCTTTTACTTCTGAGTAGAAATGTAAATGTATCTAATATTGCTGCTGTGACGTCATTAAATCTCCCATTCTTTCCACTTTACATATATTTTTTTTCTCAGATCTTCTACAAATAACTAGTTTAAATAAAAAAACATAGTAATGTAATATATGAATTAGTGCTGGACAACGATTAACTGCGATTAATCGCATCCAAAACAAGTTGTTTGTACATAATATATGTGTATGTACTGTGTAATTTCATTATATAGCCTATATAAAGACATACACAAAGTATATATTTTGGAAATAGTTACATGTATTTGCATGTGTGTATTTATATTCATATAATTCGTATTATATATAAATATATTTAATATATAAACACATTTTTTCTAAAATATATAAATGCATGTGTGTGTATTTATATATACATAATAAATATACACAGTACACACATAGCTATTATGTACACAATTTTTTTTTTAGTTTGGATGCGATTAATCGTGAATAATTATAATAATTTTAAAATACAATACCATATGCACAATGGTTTTAAGTGTGATCTTACTTGGTTTTTAGTTACAATTATGCATTTAAACATGTTCATTGTCATTATTTAATCAGGAATATTTTCACCATGTATTATCATCATCCTACTAATTCCATTAATTTAAAAAAAAAAAAAAAGTTTTTTTAACACATTACCATTAAGCTAGTGTAAATTAGTAAAAAAAAAAGTGTTGTGCTATTCTGTTTTAACAGGGTATGGAAGAGGCATCCGCTTTGGGGATCCTGGACCATTCTGTAATCAAAAAAGGTGAGAGTCTGTACCTCTGGTGCATTTAAAGAAGAGGGGATGACCTCTTCAGCTAGAAAAAAAAAAGATTTTATGTGCTGCTCAGACACCATAAAAGATTCAGTCAAGCACACACACACACACACACAATAATTCAGCTCTGCAATTTCATTTGAAGTCAAGAAATCCTGTAGCACTCTGCCTCTGCCTTCACCCTTAAGGCAGTTGCTGTTAATGAACTGTTCATGGTCATATGAGAGAAAGAGGGGGATTAGAGAAAGGCGAAATGGAGGAAGAGAGCAGATAATAAAGTTATGAAGAATTCAGAGCATCACTATTCCTTTCCACTAACCAGAAGTGGATAGTTAATAAGGATAGCTTCTGAAATCACGTTCTGCAGTGCAATACAGCACATTTTCATCAATTACTTATGCATTTATTTTAGATTTATTGCATATATTTAGTGCTCTATGAAATCTCCCGTATTTACCGAGCAACAGAATGGATCAATTATGTACTCATGGGTGTAGGGAGATTTCTGTGTCGAGAAGAAACTAAAGCCTACATGAATAAACGGATCTGCTCTCACAGCTTATGTGAGATGCTTCCAGCACCTCGGCCGCGCGCTCAGAGCTCGTTTGTGTCCGCAAATCAGTGCTGCACAGCAGGGCGTAGCGAAGACGCGCACACCGCCCACGAAGAGGAGAAAGCCAATACTACAGCGCATTTTACCTCTACAATACGGGATACAGATAATATAAACAGTAACCCAGAGTGTTATGTGCCAATCCTTGGAAAGGGGGAGGAGAGAAGCGTTGCCTCAGCGCCACAGTGAGCGCAAACACACACGGGAGCGCGGTGATGGCAGATCTGTGGCGTAGCAACTATTACTTCACAAACATTCTGCATTCGACTTCATTTTCAATAACCTGATGTAAATTATAGCTACAGTGACTTTCAGGGGATCCCATTTTAAAAAATAATTTCTGTCATTAACTGTCTGCAGTAACGGCCTACTGAATTTTTGTTCAGATGATGTATCATCTATTCAACTTACTTTCCCGTAAGAGCGAGCGCGGCCATTTGTAAATTTTATGGGTCTGGCTTCCTGTGTCATTGGCTTCCAGCTATTTTTAGCTGTACAAAACAGCTTGTTTGTGGCTTGGTAGCCTATTGCAAACCGGTGTGTCTTGCCATATTATTTTAATGTATTATCTTTATTACTGTTTACCGTTTTACTGTTATTCCTCTCGTTATTTCCCCTAAGCGGCTAATGAACCAGAAGTCTCGCACATTCACAGAAAAACGGCTTACTTCCACATTGACAATTAAGGTGGATAACAAATGACTATTTTTGAAGACAAACCGCCGACGTAAACGTAAAATATGGTAACCTCCTCAGGCGAACAGGATTTGAAGCGTTTGTTAAATTTTTAGTCGGAACACATTTTTTTGTTTTGTTACTGAAGTGTTTGCAAACGCTGTTGAAATGTATATGTGACCCTAGTCCACAAAACCAGTCATAAGGGTCATTTTTTTTAATTGATTTGAAAATCTGGAATCTGAGGGTGCAAATAATAATAATAATAATAATAATAATAAATCAAAATATTGAGAAAATCGCCTTTAAAGTTGTCCAATTGAAGTTGGCTTTGTATTGCAAACTGGTGCGTCTTACCATATTGTTGTAATGTATTATCTTAATTATGAACGCACTGGTTTGTAGTACAAACTGTTTTACCAATTACTGCACTTTGTCATTCTTGTCGTTATTTCCCTTTAGCGGCTAATGAACAGGAAGTCTCTAACATTCACAGAAAACGGCTTACTTCCGCGTTGAAAATTAAGGTGGATAACAAATGACTATTTTTGAAGACAAACCACCTTTGTTGAATTTTTAGTGGAAACAAATTTTGAATTTTGTCACTGAAGTGTTTGCAAACGCTGTTGAAATGTATATGTGACCCTAGACCACAAAACCAGTCGTGTCAGTTTTTTTATTTGAAACTGATTTGATTTGAAAATCTGGAATCTGAGTGTGCAAAAAAAAAAAAAAAATCAGAACATTGAGAAAATCGCCTTTAAAGTTGTCCAAATGAAGTTCTTAGCAATGCATATTACTAATCAAAAATTAAATTTTGATATATTTACGGTAGGAAGTTTACAAAATATCTTCATGGAACATGATCTTTACTTAATATCCTAATGATTTTTGGCGTAAAAGAAAAATCGATCATTTTGACCCATACAATGTGTTGTTGGCTATTGCTACAAATATCCCGAAGCTACTGAAGATGGTTTTGTGGTCCAGGGTCACATATATCTATGCTGCTAACATGTGAAAAGACATAGTTTTATGTTTTAATATATTCCCCCTCGTTTGCTGAGTTCTTTTGAGTGAATTTGAGTGGTTATACCTATAAACTAAAGCTTGACTTAATTGGTGTAAGGTGGTCCCCACAAAAACCATGGTTAAACTATGGTTAAATTGTGTGGTTTAATTATCCACCTTTTTCTTCCCGTAAGAATTTGCAAATTTTATGGGTCCAGCTATTTTTAGCTGTACAAAACAGCTCGTTTTGTTGCTTGATATTGCAAACTGGTGTGTCTTACCACATTATTTTAATGTATTATCTTAATTATAAACAAACTGGTTTGTAGTGCAAAGTTTTAGCGTTTACTGCTTGTTGTTATTCTTCTCATTATTTCTCTATAGCGGCTAATGAACCAGAAGTCTCACCCATAGGCTTACTTCCGCGTTAAATGAAAAGGTGGATAGCAACCATGTTTTTTTGTTTGTTTGTTTTATTTGTAGTAAAACCATGGTTTATTTTTGTGAGGGTCTCCTCTTGCAGTGATACCATAGAAGAACCATTTTTGGTTCCTCAAAGAACCTCTCAGTGAACCGTTCTTAAATGAACCATTTTGAAGAATATTTTAAAAATCTAAAGAACGTTTTCTGCATTTGAAAGTTTTCATGGATTTTCAGGGTTCTTCATGGAACCATCAACGCCAATAAAAAAACCTTTATTTTTAAGAGCTTGACCAAGAGACCTACTGGTCTCCAAATTTGACCAGCTAAAGCTGCCTGAAACCTCTCTAAAACCAGCCAACAGACCAGTCTAGCCAGGTTAACCACCTTGTTTTTTTCTCAGCCAGGATGTTCCACCTTCCAACCCTTCACGTTTCAAATCATTCATACACCCATGTAGCCGATTTACCTAATGCATTCATACTCTGCATTTTCTAGTCCTATTGAAATGCGCTTGAAATCCAGCCCACACAGATGTGGCATAAGCAAACGCACGATTAAGCTTAGGCTAATCTTATGAAAACAAATGAAGGTTTTTAGGAATGATGTAACAAAAATACTTGAGCTCAAATTAAAAGCCAATGGTAGTCTGTTCTTCCCAGAACACTAATCATTATTAGAGTTTGAATGGAGGCTTATGTCTCATTTTCATTTTTTTCTCATCCCTCCTAATTGGAATGCTTATACAACGTCTGCTTTAAAATTAATACAAACAGCCTAATTTTCTGTTTTATGATGTTTGCCGTTTTATTACATTGTGTTATTTTCGAGACAGTAATCATTGGGTTAATTTAAAAGTCAGATTGTAAAGGAGCCAGAAAAGTTTAATTACAAGAACAACAAGTGAAAACGATTGTGTGCACAACAGATGGAATAAAGCTTCCCCCAATGGAGATGCAACACCCATTTGAAAGTAAAAGCGAGAAACAGAAATTAAACACAGTGTCACTGAGATGACAGATGTCAACCTGTGGGAGAGCGTTTTAAAAAGGTTTTATAACAGAAGGGCAAAACCAAAAGCACAAATTATCACATTTTTATATAAATCTCATCACTTTCTTTAAAATAAGATTCCACTCTCCTGTGGTTTGTGGTAATTCTAGCACACATACCCTAAGCCGCTTTCTGTTTCTTCTTGCAGTTCCAGTTCCATCAAAGCTGAATGGCTCAACGGTCTCTGCCTTGTCCCTTACTAAAGAAGGCCTGGGTTTAGGCGGTGTGTCCAACCCTGCAGAGGTTTTCTGCTCTGTCCCAGGACGCTTGTCGCTCCTTAGCTCCACCTCTAAGTACAAAGTCACAGTCGGAGAGGTGCAAAGACGCCTGGCCCCACCTGAGTGCCTCAACGCCTCACTGCTCGGAGGAGTCCTGCGCAGGTGAATGGACGGGATTCATTAAAACCGGTAGATGTTTTGGATGAATCTGTGAGGTGTTAATCAATTCTACCTGTTCTCCCCTCAGAGCCAAGTCGAAAAATGGAGGCCGCTGTTTGCGAGAACGCCTTGAGAAGATCGGCCTAAACCTGCCCGCCGGTCGGCGAAAGGCAGCCAACGTCACACTCCTCACAGCGTTGGTGGAAGGTATTGAAACATTTAATAAAAACCAGACGCACGCACATTATCAGATTTTGTCTGCTGCTGAGACACCGCTTCTTACTTGCTGCAGTAATTGTCCCAAACACAGCGCACACACTACATTATCAGTCACTTATGAGAATGTAGATGTTAATGTCAATGTGAAGCAATAACCTTCCAGGGAGTGTTAACTTAAAATTATAAGTGCCTAAGAAGGCATTTTTAAACGTTCGAGAGCCTATTATCACCTCAAGCTTTCAGTCAGCACGTTCAAGTTCCATTTTTCAATCTTCACGCTCTCTTCTCAGGTGAGGCGGTTCATCTCGCACGGGACTTCGGGTACGTGTGCGAGACCGAGTTCCCCGCACGGGCCACAGCAGAGTATCTGTGCAGACAAACCGACCCAGATCAGCTGCCTACGCGACGCAGTATGCTGCTGGCCACCAAGTGAGTACTAGATCTGCTGAGATCTTTAATATATATATATATATATATATATATATATTACATACAAACACATACATATTTTTATGTATATATAGACATTTATAAAATTAATAAATTTATATGTAAAAATATATATGTATATATGTAAATATTTTCCATATTTTATGCACAAACAAAAAAAATATGTATGTGTTAATATATAAAAAAATGTATATGCATGTGTATATATATATATATATATATATATCATATTTTAAGAATAATATTTTGATATAATATAAAAAAAATAATAATAATAATAATAATAATAATGCACACACATTTATATATAAGAAAATAAAACAATATTGCACACACGCATAAAAAAAGGCATAAAAAATGTATGTATGTACATATATATATATAAAATTATAATCCACACACACACACACATTAAAAATATACATCTTTCTTTATACATGTATACCCAGATTTTATTATTTAATATTATTATTTTTACACAATAAAATTAAGTATTTATACAACAATTTATATAGCTGCCTTTATATTACAAGAAAGGGTTCTATGGGATTTATGGTCTAAAAAATGAAAATTATGTATATACTGTATATATGTATGTATTTATAAAATATGTTATAAAATATTTATAAATATGTTATAAAATATACTTACTAAATATTTAAATATTTTTTTATAAATAAACCTGAAGAAAAACAAAAAACTAGGGCAGTTGTTTAAATTAAATAATTTTTAATTATCTCATGATTTGT
Organism: Labeo rohita; assembly: GCF_022985175.1. Classification (NCBI taxonomy): domain Eukaryota; kingdom Metazoa; phylum Chordata; class Actinopteri; order Cypriniformes; family Cyprinidae; genus Labeo; species Labeo rohita. The sequence goes on from NC_066887.1 coordinate 21,241,459, forward strand.
AAACCATTTTTTAAATAAAAAGGTAAAAATCTGTTAACCCTCAGCATCCTCTGGGGCCCCTGTTTAAAAACCCCTGATACAGACTTTTGTGAACACGTTTTCTTCAATTTATCACTTTGTTTTTGCAAACCAATAGCAACTGTTTATTTACATGTATTGCATGGCATACTCACGCTCACCTCTCGTTCCATGTCTTCAGGGAGATTTGCAAGGAGTTTGTGGACCTGATGTCTCAGGACAGGTCGCCGCTGGGCGCCAGCCGCCCCACCCCCTGCCTGGAGCCCGGGGTGCAAAGCAGCCTGACCCACTTCAGCCTCCTCACCCACGGTTTCGGCACACCGGCCATCTGCGCCGCCCTGTCGGCCTTCCAGAGTTACTTACTAGAGGCCCTAAAACTGCTGGATAAAGGAGAGGGAGGAGGAAAAAGCCACCACGACAAGGAACTCAAACACCGCAAATGAACAATCGAGAGAGAGACGCTACCTCCCTCACTTTTAGGAGCGTATGAGTGTATTTATGTGTACGAATGTGTGCGTTCACCCCAGCGTTTCACGTACTGAACAGACTTCGTCTCTGATGAAATCTCCAGAGGAAGCGGAAATGCAACGATGCTTCGCGCTGCATGCGGACCACAAACTCCCTCTGGATCCTCATGATGGGGCCCTACACGGTGTTCTCTGGAGATCGGGCCCCTAAACCAATCGAATGACACGGACAATTAAATGAGTAGTTCAGTTCCAGAACAAAAATGTACAGATAATTTACTCACCCCCTTGTCATCCAAGATGTTTGTGTCTTTCTTCCTTCAGTTGATAAGAAATTGTTTCTTGAGGAAAATATTTCAGAAATGTTCTCCATAGTGGACTTAAGTGGTGCCACCAAATTTGAACTTCCAAAAAGCAGTTTAAATGCAGCTTCAAATGGCTCTAAACAATCCCAGCCAAGGATAAAAGGTCTTATCTACTGAAACAATCATTTATTTTTCACACATTGACAATTTGTATACTTTTTTTTTTTAACGTCAAACGCTCGTCTAATTCTCTGCAATGCGCATGCGAACTCTGTGTAATCTGGGTCAATACAGTTAGGGTATGTCGAAAAACTCCCATCTTTTTTTCTTCTCCAACTTAAAAAAACATCCTACATCGCTCTTTTTTTTTTTTTTAATGTAAAAGGCGTTTGATCTTCTGTACATATTCACTTCGTAAACACTGGATCGGTACTTCTGCAACGATGTTGGACTTGAAAAATGAAATGGGAATTTTTCGACATACCCTAACTGTCTTCAACCGGATTATACAGAGTTCGCAAGCGCATCTCAGAGGTTAAAAAGTAAATAAATGGTCAATTTGTTTAGATAATGACCGATTGTTTCGCCAGTTAAGACCCTTCTTCCTCGGCTGGGATCGTTTAGAGCCGTTTGAAGCTGCATTTAAACAATTTTGGACGTTCAAACTTGGGGGCACCATTTAAGTCCATTATATGGAGAATGTTTTCCTCAAACAACTCATCGACTGAAGAAAGAAAGACATGAACATCGTGAATGACAAGGGGGTGAGTTAATTATCTGTATTTTTTTTTGTCCTGGAAGTGAACTTCTATAAGAATGAGGGTGTAAAAGTAATTAGGTAACGTTATTGACAAACGGATTTGGAAATCATTTTGTACTTCATGTTGTATGTTTATTATCAATGTTACTGTTATTCTTATTGCCGTATTGCAATGTAAATGTAATATATTATTAAACCAACAACTGAATTCAACCGTTTGATTCTGAAAATGACTTCCTGATGAAAAAAAGAAAACTTTTATACACAACTAGCAGGTTTTTGCTTTGCATGAACGGACTTGTTGGCATGGTACAAATCTGGCGTGATTACAAAATTAGCGTGATACAAATTGAGGACCCAGGGGGATGTTTGAAATTTCTAGCCCCATTTGCTAAAGGCAGGGTGACATTAACCCAAACCGAAACCTCAATGTGACACAGTGGCAAATCGGGCAGAATTACCTCTGAGATAAAACAGTCCTGACCACTAACCCCCGGGGGCTCGGCATCGCTACAGTCGGCGAACGCGGCTAAACAGTCGCTAGGCTCTTCTCTTCCACCGCTTCTGTCTCCTCTCACCCCATCTGTCACTCTACCTTTCTTCGTCTGCTCAGGGGCCTCCATCTCCATACCTGCCCCCCTGCCGGCTCTCACTCACACGAGCGCACACACGTACCCATCCTGAGTGTCAATTCCCCGCTTCCCCCTCGCCGTGACCCCCTCCCTCCCTTCATCTCTCTTGTCTCTCTGACACTCAGCAGGGCTGCTCTGCATTTCTCTCTGCCTGCAGGCGAACATATGCTGCTCGTCCCTTTAGATTCCGGTGTGTTCAGGAGAGAGGGATTGTTTAATGTTTATTAATCACCTGTCTGTGGAGGAGAGAGAGAGAGAGAGAGGGGAAGGAGACACGCTCGCGCGAGTGCAAAAACACTTGTGTACAAAGCAGTGAGGAAACAAGTACACATCCAAAGATAGAATAAGTGCATGCCGCTCCTTTTTCTTCCCTCTCTGCCAGCTTCTGTGCGACGCAAACAGATCCAACAAACTTTCGAGTGCATTTTGCTGTGGAAAACAGCTGAATCTACAAATTGCAGAAGGAAGAAGAATAAAAAAGACAGTATAATTAACAGGGGGGTCAATGTTTTTATTAGAGCACAGGGGGCTACATTTGCAGTACAAAAGAGTGTGACTAGAAGGGAATAGCAGTAGTTGCTCATTTAGGGGCCACGGGAAGCTTCTCCATGTCGTGGATGCCATCTTTGTCGATCAAACGAACGGTGAAGGAAGGCAGGTTCAGGATGAAACGTTTGTTGAGCTGAATGAGGAAATATATAGAAAAACAGTTATAAAAGCTCGCAAACATGACAAAACCCATGATCGAAATAGCTCAGAGGTGGGTTTGTATAACCCACAGAACCCAAACAGAAGGATTCATACACTTTCTGAAGAACATGTGAGAACATGTGGTTCTTGTTGGCACAAAAGGAACAACCACATTGCTAAAGTGGTTCCCACCACATTTTTTAAAAAGAAAATAATACTTTTATTCAGTAGAGATGCATTAAATTGGTCAGAGGTGACAGTAAAAGCATTTATGATGTTACAAAACATCTCCATTTCAAATAAATGCTTCTCTTTTAAACTTTCTGTTCAGCAAACTATTTTGTTTCCACAAAAATGCATTTATAATTAAAATATGTTTCTTGAGCTGCATATTAGAACGATTTCTGAAAGATCATGTGACACTAAAAACTGAAGTAATGATGTTGAAAATTTAGCTTTTCCATCACATACATATATATCACAAAAGTTGCACAGGTATATTTGTAGCTATAGCCAACACTACACTGTATGAGTCAAAATGATCAATTTTTCTTTTATGCCAAAAATCATTAGGATATTAAGTAAAGATTATGTTCCATGAAGATATTTTGTAAATGTCCTACCGTAAATATATCAGAACCTAATTTTTGATTAGTAATATGCATTGCTAAGAACTTTATTTGGACGACTTGGAGAAAACAATATTTTTAATTTTGAAGTACGTTGATTTGGAGACGTTTATGGGATGTGTGAATCTAACTCCAAGTATAAACATAATAGTGATGCTTCCCACAGGAGCCACCAGTAATTATGAAATTACATGGATGAACAGACCAGCATATGGAGGGCAACTTACCTCCTCTAAACACTTCTTGAGAAGATCCACAGCCTCCTCACGAGTCAGATCTGAAATGAGAAGAACAGAAAAACAGGTTTAAAACTTTAGAAGTAAATAAAATAACAATTATGCCCTCATAGGTGAAAGTGCAGAATCACCTGGTCTGTAATATCGGTCCAGAATTGAGAGGGTGAGGAAGGCACCATATCCGTGTGCAGCGAAGGGGGCTTTGGCAAGTGCTGACAGGTAGTCCATGTAGTACAGTCCAGGACCGTCAGCCTCATCGTATCCTGCCAAGAGCAGGTTCACATGGTATGGAGTCTAAAAAAAGAGAGAAAGAAGTTATTTTAATGACTAAATCCAAAAATGAAAGAATGTAAGTGCTGGATATATGTTATTGTTAGTCATTAACTCAAAATAAACCTGACAAAAAGTGGAGGTTATTTTCTGATAACAAAAAGCTGACTGTATATTATTCAGCTGATTACAAGGCGACTAACCACATAAATAAATAGAAGTTTAATTTTAATTAGAGGTAAAATTATTAATATACCTAAATTATTTAAATTCTTATACATAAGAAAAATATGTTAATAATAAAAGAAAAAAGATAAAAACCTAAAGATAATTCTGACTTTTTATATCACAATTGAGTATTTCTCTTAATTCTCAGACTTTCTCTGTTATGGAGACTTTCCCCATAATTCTTAGATATAATATAAGAAATCTTGCAGTTCAGACCTGTTTTCCCCCAAATTCTAAGTTTACATCTCACAATTGCCACAGAAATTTATTATTATTTTTTTTTTCACACAATTATTACTTTTTTTTTCTTAACGTCACAAGTTTATTTCTCGGAATTACAAGAAAAACATCAGAATTTTGAGATAAGTTTTTATTTATTGTTTTATTCCGTGGTGAAAACTGGAAAGAAGTACTGGATAGTAATATGGGAGACATGAAACTAGCACAGTTACACTACCAGTCAGAAGTTTTTGAACAGTAAGATTTTTTTGTTTTTTTAAAAGTCTCTTCTGCTCACCAAGACTGCATTTATTTGATCCAAAGTACAGCAAAAACAGTAAAATACTATTTAAAATAAGTGTTTCTATTTGAATAAATTTTAAAATTTATTCCTGTGATTCCAAAGCTGAATTTGTAGCATCATTGCTCCAATCACATGATCCTTCAGAAATCATTCTAATATTCTGATTTCCTGCTCAAAAACATTTATTATTATGTTGAAAACAGTGGAGTAGATATTTTCAGGTTTCTTTGATGAACAGAAAGCGCAGAAGAACAGCATTTATCTGAAATCGAAATATCTTGTAACATTATAAATGTCTTTATCAACACTTTTGATCAATTTAAAGCATCCTTGCTAGATACAAGTATTAATTTCTACAATTTTTCAAAATGTTACTGTTTTTGCTGTACTTTGGATCAAATAAATGCAGGCTTCGTGAGAAGAAGAGACTTCTTTAAAAACCATTAAAAATCTTACTGTTCAAAAACTTCTGACTGGTAGTGTTTTTAGGAAATTAACTGCCTGGGGGAAAATACTTGACAGCTATTGACCAATCAGAATCAAATATTTCAGACAGTCATGTAATGCAAAAAAAGTGTATAACAACAACATTTTGTTAATAAAACAAAAAAGAAATTTTGCAAAATTCAAGTGTAGACTCAAAGAATCTGATCGAAACCACCAACAACCACAAACTTTAACATCAGCAAGAGTAGACTGGTTAGACGGAGGGAGACAGCAGAGAGAGAGAGAGAGGGGAGCGAAGGGAGGGGTGTGAAACAGCCGAGAAAGGGGAGGGAGAGGAGTGTGGAGCGGTCTGGGGGGGGTCGCTGGTGTCACCAGCAGTGTGACATCTGCAGGAAGACGGCACCCCTGCTGCCGCGAGCACCTACCCACCTCCTCTCTCCTCCCCTCCGTCTCCCGCCCTCACCCCTATGCCCTGGAGCAGTGCCAGCTCTCATTAAAACTTCTTTTAGTCCTCTTCCTCCGTCTATCTCGCTCGCGCTCGCTCTATCTCAAAACTCAGCGCGGCTGAAACTACATTCGCTTTCCCCCACATTTCCCGTCTGTACAGCTCTCAGATAGGGAGATTTCAATCCACATTCTGCCTCCACTGCAATCGGCCAAATTTGCTGCCATCGGGTGGATTTAAAGGTGAAGCGTGTCATTTTTCACAATGTTAAAATTCACAATTTAATGTGCAAGTCTAAGACATTAGTAGGACTTCCAAAGTGTTTCAGAGACCCGACATACCAACTTCATACTCAACTAATGATGTAAAGCAACTATATACAAGTTCTTTACCTTGAAATATCAGTTCCAAAGATCATTCATTGACTTATGGTAAAGTGAATAGTTTGTTTCTTTCCCACGCACGGAATTCTGACTTTTTTCCTCACAATTTTGACTTTTTTTTAAACGCAATTTAGACTTTTCTCGCAAACGCGAGGTTGTATCTTGCAATTGTGATTTTTTCCGAATTGCGAGAGAAAAAAGTCAATTGTGATATATAAACTCGCAATTGCAAATTTATATCTCGCAGTTCTGAAAAAGAAAAAAAAAATTGCAAGATACAAACTCGCATTTGCAAGAAAAAAGTCAAAATTGCGTTAAAGTCAGAATTGCAAGATATACTCACAATTCTGACTTTTTTTTCTTAGAATTGCATGATATACACTCATAATTGCGAGAAATAAACTTTCTTGCAAATGCAAGTTTGTATCTTGCAATTCTGATTTCTTTCATGCAATTATGACTTTTTTCTTAGAACTGTGAGATATAAACTCGCAAGTGCGAGTTATAAAAAAAAGTGAGTGCAATTTTGTTGTTATTGCTATGAATGCGTGTCAAATTGATAAACAACGTTGTTAGTTTTGTTTTCTTTGAGCACAAAAAGTATTCTTGTAGCTTCACAACATTATGGTTGAACCACATGGACTATTTTAAGGGGGGGGGGGGTAATGCTATTTCAAGCATTCTAAATTATTTACACTGGTAAAGAGTTGGATTCTCATGCTAAACATGGCCAAAGTTTCAAAAAACGATTTGGACGCATGTCGGAGTATTTCTGTGCCAAATACACTCCTTCCCGGTTCGTGCAAGTTTCGGAAAGTTTTCTTTTTTTCAATCATGGCACTTCATGGGCAGTTCTCCCTTAAGATTGAGCATGTGCGACCAGAGCCAGAGCAAGAGCGTCCATCATCATGCTTTGTTCGCCAGCAATGCACAGGGCTTGCTTGAGAAGAATGTCTCCAAAGAAGTGTGCTTTTGGTTGTGAGGGAAAGATAACCTTGTTCAGCTTCCCCAAAAAAACATCATCACGTGAAGAGTGGGGTAGCAACGGCACACTTCCAGGAGCTCAGCTGTTTTCAGAGAGAATCGTAAACCTGTATCTTTCTTTAATAAATCTGACAAAATCAAAGACTTTTTGGAGATATGAAGGATGCAATACTACTCTATAGGGACGCAAGATTAACGTAGGATTGGGCGAAACTGTGCGTGTTACGCCCCCTTTAACAATGACCTTTACTACCCTTCTATGCCTTGAGCGTGGTGGTTGCATTGCTGTCTATTCAAGGTCAGAAAGCTCTCGGATTTCATCATAAATATCTTAATTTGTGTTTCAAAGATGAACAAAGGTCTTACGGGTTTGAAACAAAAGGAGGGTGAGTAATTAATGACACAATTTACGTTTTGGGGTGAACTATCCCTTTAACATCTATAGAAAAATGGTTCTTTGTAGTGGCAAAATGTTCTTCACAAACAAACAAAAATGGTTCTTTTAAGGACTGCTTACTGTTTAAGGACTGTTGTTGAAAGGTTCATTTTAGAACCCAAAATGGTTCTTCTGTTGAATCACTATTTGGAAGCTTTATTTTTAAGAGCGTAAAAGTTCATATATAGTATCACATCCAGTTCCTTTCAGCGGGGATGTGACTACAGCAGCTCCACCTCAACTCACCTGAGAGGCTTTAATCTGATCTGGGCCATCCCCCTGCTCTCGGCAGGTCTCTGGGGCACGTTTGGGTAAGTAAACACCCCCTAGAGAAGCTCACCTATGCAATATGCTTCACTCCCAGCAGGGAGGGTTTAGAGGAACTGGGGCTTGTTGAAAGACAAGGTTTGAGTTTGTACGAAATTCCCCCGAGTGTCATCTACCCCTCCGTATAAACTCAACACCTGTCTCCAACATTCTCCACCGACCTCATGAGCTACGGTTCAAACATTACACCCCTTCCTCTCACCTGAGTCCCTGTTAGAAAAATCTGAAGGACACCAAACAAAAGCTCAGTATAGAGGCCGATAATTGTACCATATCATTCATTCATCCTGCCTTCCGCTTTCATGTTCTGTGCCCGCCGCCCCAGGACATGTTCTCCTCTTTGGCATCTCTGCCCAATCTGCCGTATTAATTGTTCATCTGTAGCGGAACAGGGGAATGCCTCGCAATATGGCACCAGTAATTATTTGTGCCAGTGTGCCGGGAGAGAATAAGCGGCCAATAATGTTTCATGTGTGCCAATGATGGCAAACTGTTGCTGGACTGTTCTGCGGAGAGCTTAAGGGGATGTTGGAAGCAGCACATGGTTAAAATAAAAAGCACAGCACATAAAACAACCACAGAAAATGTGTGTTTGGCTGCAAAGAGCCTGTTCAGAATAGTACGTTGGACTATATCTGAGCATCTGCCACCTCTTTCTTTCTACGTAAAGATCTGTCTGAGAAGCCACTCCAGGGGAGCCCCAAAGGCCCAGTTGTTTTTTTAGAAACCTGGTCCTTTAAGCGTGCATGACATCTCTCTCATTTAAACATCCCGAAGGGTTTAAGCACAAATGAAATGGGTTAAATAATATGCAAGGTTGTACCCATAAACCTTATTTTAAAGACAAATCTGGGACTTTCCCATGAATATTGTTGCACGTCGTGGATTAAGGCAGTATGCAAGTATCAATATGTGAACAAAATCTATTAGTCAAACATGCCTCGCTTTGAGGCACATTCGAGGAAAAATATTGAAACTGACTCATTTATTCTCAATCTGTGAGCAAGTAGCATTTAGGTTAAGACAAGCTAAAAGTGTGCGAATTCATGAACTTGTAGCACTTTCTCAGCCTCCCCCCCCCCCAGAGACCACCCCTCCCACCCTCTCCCCCCCTTTTGGCTTGCTCTAATTGTTTTTTGTAATCATTTTCTCCACTCTGCTATTGTGACAGGAGGCAGTTACACTCTTCCTAACAAATTAACACACACACTACCAGACAAAAGAGCCAGGATGGCGACAAGCCCATTTTTACACAGATGGGTGCACTCTATGTTGCCCTGAGTTTAACACACACACACATTTGGAGAATGTATCGTATAAGCAGGATCACATTACATAGGAGGCGCAGGTGTCAACGACCTCTGAGACCCTGATATCACCTCCACACATTCAAAACATACTGGCATCTGTTTTTAAGCACATTTTACACCGGCTGAATTCAGATATACTCTGTGGCACACTACGCTTTGCTGTCGACAAAAGGATTGAAGAGAGAAATCAAAGCAAAGTGCAAGAAAAAGTGATTGAAAATGTGTTTTTAACTGATAGATACACTAGCATCAAAAGTTTGGGGGCATTTATTTATAATGTTATTAAAGATTTCAATTTCAAATAAATGCTATGCTAAATAATATTTCTAGAAATGTTCTATTCATCAAAGAACTACAGTGGTTTCCATAAAAATATTAAAAACACATTTATAAAGGATCATGACACACTGAAGACTGCTATTGAAAGTACTCAGAGTATTGAAATTACATTTTAAAATATATTAAAATAGAATACAGTTATTTTAAATGGTAATAATATTTTAATAATTATAATAATTACCAACCCCAAACTTTTTAACAGTAGTGAATATAGTCACTGTTATACACTACCTATTGCATATAATAATTTCTGTGGCATTTCCATTGTTTTCTAACAGGTTTCCTGTATCTACCTTTTTTCTTCAGTGCAAAAGTAAGCCTATGGGTAAGACTTTCGGTTCATTAGCCACTGTATGGAAATAAGGAGAAGAATAACAACGTGCAGTAAACGGTAAGACTGTTTACACTACAAACCAGTGTTTATAATCAAGATAATACACTAAAATAACATGGTTAGACACCAATTTACAATATCAAGCAGCAAAACAAGCTGTTTTGTACAGCTAAAAATAGCTGGATGCAGGTGAGTCCAGAAGCCTGACCCATAAAATTTACAAATGGCCACGGCCGCTCTTACGGGAAAAAAAAAGGTGAATACTACTTTGAATTATGTAGATCAACTTTTTTTGCAATTTTTCATCTCTAGTTAGAGTAGAAAGGGGAAAAATATTTTCTGTTTGGTCATTTTAACAAGTAATCCTAGGTCCATTTTAGATGTTTCCCAGGTTAGTAATCACTGGTCTACAGTGTGTGTAATTAATCTATTGAAATAAGGTTTGGAATCAAACTAGCCAATATTTATAGAACTAAATGTGCATTTCACAGATCATAGAACATTCTGGGTTTGAACGCAGAGGTTCTGTACCAACCCGACTCCGCAGATAGTCTGCTAGGTTTTTCCTTGTGAAGTTTGCAGCAGCTGCTGGGCTGAGCTCATATCCTGCAGAAACAGAAAGATATATCAAGAATCAATTCATAAAACAACAAAAACAGTTGCCAAGTACGGCACATATCCAGAGTATTTTGTAAGTAAAATTCTAATAATAATTTATTCACATAAAATAGAAAGAGTATAAGATATCTACTGAACTAAAGACTGAAATTAACTTTATTCCCACCAGCGATTCATGTAAATGATGTTTAGAATTAAAAACAACAAAACAAGGACACTCTAATAGAATTCCACTCTATAAAGGAGTGCAATTTCAGTATACTTGCCATTATAAAATTAACAAATTTACGCTTACCATTTCTCATCTTGTAAAGCTGGACATTTTTCTGAATGTATTCTGCAAACTGTACTGTGTCACCGGCTTCACCCACACACAGGAGCAGGATCTTTTCACTGAGCTTGAACATCTTGTCGTAATCTGGTAAACATACATAACAGGTCATCTTAACATTACGTCCAACACAACCCTATCACATTTTACTAGAGCTCAAGTTTCTGTAATCATTCTGCAAGATGTGTTTTGAAGTATTAGTGGTCATAGAGACCCACTGAACACATACAGTTTGATATATTGACATTTTCAGTGGAAAAAATAAACAGAGGCTTCTTGTTTCAATAAATATAGGTATATAGATCCATGTCCTTTAGTTAACAGTAAAGAGCATTACTTGATACTTGCTATCGCTTGTCATATGTAGGAGACACTGCTCTTTTTGAGAACATTTTATTGCACAAAGTATTGTATAAGGAAGATGTCAACATTTTTGGTCGTTTTTCTCAAAAAGAAAGAGTACATTTTCACTGTTTTCATCTGCAAAAATGAATACGATGGAGTCTTGAATGAAGTAAGGTTAAGTTTTAACCTAGAACATATGCATCTACACTAATTTTGACTTTATGGTGTTTTCTTTTTGGTGAATAACTTGAGTTTTAATACTCCTCATTCGTAAGTATGAAGGTTTGGAAGCGCTCTTACTTTCACTTTCACAAATAAATCGCAAACTCATCCGAGGATACTCGGTTGACACTCGAGGATATTCACACTCCAACAACCGCCGTCTTGGTGCAGTTAAAGGCTAAAAGTGTATCTTAAATAAAGTTTAATATGCTGATTTGAATATATTAATATGTAAATCAGTTCAAACCACAAACTGTGTTAGCACGGGGTAGCTACTTCGGCTAAAACTTCTAAGCAGTTGCCATATATACTGACGTGGTGACAACATTTAGATGCAATTTGTTAACACAGAAATGTATATCATTTGAAATGTGGTTAACTGTAGCGGTCGGCAACATTTTTATTATTATTACGAGTTGTCATATTGCTGGCTGGTCGGTTAGCATGCTGCTAACATGCTACTACACATCAAACTCACCGTGTTTCATCTGGATTATACTGCTGGCTGCTACATTATCTGCCGCAACCAGCACAAAGTCTGGCCCCTGAATGCCGATTAAGTATTCCATATTACGGACCGAGTTTAAAGGCAATTAAAGAAACTCTGGCCGGTAAGTAGACTAGCAGTGCAGCTCTATCAGATATTACACAGCAAAAGCTGAATGGAGTTCAACGCCGGCGCACTGTTCAGACGTCATCAGAGAGTGCGTGTTCGGCTGTCACGTGACAATCTGTTTATGGACCCGGCCAACTGGTGGAAGCAGTAAAATGTGATAGTTTACTGTCTGGTGGTCAGACATGGAAAACATTAGACAATATTTCAGTCATTAAAATATAAGGAAATAGGGAGTTTTTGCTGTTTTCAGACCTGGAAAAGTCAGTCAATGGAATCTTAAGTTATAAAGCTCTCCAAAACATGACTTAAGATAGAAATTGTAATCTCTAATTATATTACATCTCTAAAAGTATATATTCCGCCTCTCTCTCTCTCTCTCTCTCTCTCTCATACACACACATACACACACTATAGATAGATAGATAGATAGATAGATAGATAGATCATCAATCGGCCATATTGGAGGCACTGAATGTAAACATTGCCACTGAACTGAACGAAACGTGCATATTTTTCTGATTATTGCTGCTGAAAATGGTCAATTATTGTCATGCTTTGGGTTGTACTAATCGGTCAGACTCAGAAAAACATTTGAAGTATTATAGACTGCCAAAAGTTATAGCAAATCAAGGAGAAGAGCGCAAAAAACTGTCTGATTTGTGACCCTGGACCACAAAACCAGTCATAAGTGTCAATTTTTCAAAATTGAGCTTTATACATCATCTGAAAGCTGAATAAATAAGCTTTCCATCGATGTATGGTTTGTTAGGATAGGACAATGTTTGGCTGAGATACAGCTATTTCAATAGTTGGAATCTGAGGGTGCAAAAAATTCAAAATATTGAGAAAATCACCTTTAAAGTTGTCCAAATTAAGTTCTTTGCAATGCATATTACTAATCAAAAAGTAAGTTTTGATATATTTACAGTAGGAAATTTACAAAATAGCTTCATGGAACATGACCTTTACTTAATTTCCTAATGATTTTTGGCATAAAAGTAAAATCTATAATTTTGACCCATACAATGTATTTTTGGCTGTTGCTACAAATATACACCAGTGACTTAAGACTGGTTTTGTGGTCCAGGGTCACATTTGTGGTTGGTCAAACTGAACCAGGATTTCCAGGGCAAGAATCTCAACAACATTTGTGTTTGTTCTTATAATTTCCAGTCAGGTAGGTGAAATATTTGTCTAATATCTTAATACTGCTCGTACCACCTATTAACTTTAGTTTGTCAGAATATTGCACCCTTTCCTGCTTACCAAGTCCTTCTCTATATGATTTAGCAGCTTCCACATGTTTTCCGTGGTTTAGACAACATACATTAGCAGAACATATTCAGTACATTTACCTTGCAATCCATGCTGCTGTTTACATCCAAGTATTGCCAATATGGCCGCTCATTCGGGTAACTGACCAAATCGCGATGCAAGTGCAAATCCTCTATACATGTATACATAGATGGTTATAAAAACTTTTCCTAAACCCTAAGACTTTATGATGTTTTGCAGTGCATTAGTTAAAATGTATAGTGTTCTGCCTATTCCAATTCCCACAAAATAGCTTCAGTAAGTATGAATGATTGATCATGTTGTCTAGACAGAAGGGGTTTCAGATCCTGTATATACCCTCAGCTGCACTAGGAACTTCTATAGCCCCCAACCACTACAAAGACTCCCATTCATGTTCATTAGTTTTGCCTCATTGTGTCCCTTTCCTATACTGTGGTGCAATTAATACATTTCATAGTATTTAGATGTATAGTGAGAAAAATATCTTCTTTTGTAGTTTTGCTTATATATCGTTTTACTGTAGCTTTAAAAAAAATTTAAAATGGAAAATTGTGCATCCATGTGATGAAAGTATTTCTCTCTCCCCATCTCTCTCTTTCAGTAGTTGTCACTGGTTCAGCCTGACTGCTTCGTTAGGACTCATCATTTGCATTCAGATTAATTATCTAATTACCGACAAATGTCCGGCGGCCACCCCGCACTCCGGCTCGTCAGCTCTGCGCCTGTAATTATTTTAATCATTTACTTTCATCTGGAGTGTTCCTGCCATACTTCTGTGTTTAGAGGCCATTCTTAATTACCCTGCCAAGACACTCTTCCCCTCTTTTCATGTGAGGAAAAGGGGCAGAGAGAGAGAGAGAGCCCGATGGGGACAAAATCCAGGAATCTTGACAGCATCATAAAAGCTCCGAGCTCTGCTGGTTGTTCACTCTGTTTTCCCCCCTTCAACTTCGCTCTCTCCGTTTCTCTGTCTCTGACTCCCCCACCCCTCCGCCAACCCACATCCTTCTCCAATTCGAAGTATTCCTCCCTCTCTCTCTCTCTCTCTCTCTCTCTCTCGCACTCCCCCACCCTCCCTCACTTCCTCCAGTTCCCCCTTTATCGCAAGCACACACAGGAATCGCCTCCGGGGCCCAGTGCTCTGACTACTAATACACTCACACACACTGTGACATACATCATGCGCCACGTTCCCCGCATATTATCTGTTCGGTAAATCTATACACCTCTCTCTCCGCAGCTTCTCTTTATTTAAGCACCACCAGTCTGGTTCTCGGCTGCATCTGGTTTGTGTCTGGTAGTTGTTGGCTCAATTCCTGCCATCGCTGCTCTCGCTGTTGTGCCCTCTCAGCAATTGTGAGACACGCGCTGCGCACTGGTGCAAATATATAAGCTATAATTGGGGCCCCTGGCTGTTTAAGGAATATTCCAACTTTGGAATATTTAAAGTCTGGATGGAGCCGTTTCATTTTCATTCAGTTGGAACTCATTAACTGAAAATTTTTGTTTCCTGTCATCCGAACGTAAAATAGTGCTTGAGCACTGAGTTCAGAGTGGCATTCGGCAGAAAAAAGAGCACAGTTTCTGCTCCGTCCAGATAAAATGATGGGTTTACTCGTGGTATTGTCCTACTTTGAGATCAATTCTTCAGCCAAAGAGTCTGCAGAGAAAGAACAGCGCTGAGCATTAAGAGACACGTTGGCTCCAGAGGGACTCGTCTGAGTTTGGGGATTATGGTCTCATAGCCCAAGGGTGGTTTGTTAGGAGTAGGGTATGTTTTGAACTCCGATTAAGAATATAGGTGGTGCATGAAGGGGGCAGAGCAAATTAATAGTATTCATGGTTTTTGTGTGGGCCCCACTTCAATCAGTGGATGAGAAATACGGAGGTTGCAGTCTTCGGTGTGATAAATAGTTCAAAATGCTGAGTGTGTGTGGGGAGGGTGATCACACAATGGATATATCTTCTTTACAACAGACAAGCACACTACCAGTCAAAAGTTTTTGAAGAAGTCTCTTCTGCTCACCAAGCCTGCATTTATTTGATCGAAAATATAGCAAAAGCAGTAATATTGTGAAATATTTTTACTATTTAGAAGAACTGCTTTCTATTTGAATGTAATGTAATTTATTCCTGTGATCAAAGCTACATTTTCAGCATCATTACTCCAGTCATAGTAACATGATCCTTCAGAAATCATTCTAATGTGCTGATTTGCTGTGCAACAAACATTTTATTACTATTATTATCAATATTTAAAAGTCAAATAGATTTTTTCAGGGTTCTTTGATGATAAATAAAAAGCTTTTGTTTTGTTACATTATATACTGTCAGTATAATTTATTTTTTGGGGAAAGAAATTATAGAAATTTATACTTTTATTCAACATGGATGCTTTAAATTGATCAAAAGTGATGATAAAGATGTATAATGTTTCTATGCATCAAAGAAACCTGAAAAATCTTCTCAGCTGTTTTTAACATAATAATAATAATAAATGTTTTTGAGCAGCAAATCAGAATATTAGAATGATTTCTGAAGCATCATGGAGTAATGATGCTAAAATTCAGCTTTGAAATCACAGGAATAAATTACATTTTAAAATATATTCAAATAGAAAACAGTTATTTTAAATAGTAAAAATATTTCACATTTTTACTGTTTTTACAGTACTCTGGAGCAAATAAATGCAGGCTTGAGCAGATCTTACTGTCCAAAAACTTTTGACTGGTAGTGTATCTATTTTTATTTTACTAAAACTTACATTTAATTATTGTAAAGTACGCTAACCATGTCTACATGGTACCTTTCAGTTATACTTTCATTATACTTAAATAGTGATTAGATCTGGTACTTAATAATTATACTTTTGATATCCATTATTCACCTCATGACTAAATTGTTTTATATTTTTAGTTTAGCTATTTTGACTAAACAAGTAAAAAAGCAAGTGTAACTGTAATAGGTACCAAAACTGAAAAACATACAAGTAACTTTATTACAAGTTACAAGTAACTGGAAATAGCTACAATAAAACTGGAATTGGCACCTGTACAATGGGAATACATGGTTGACAATGAACAGCACATATTTCCATAAAATTGAATGGTTTAAAAGACAATATTTAGCATTATTATTGAGTCACTACCACTGTCAGATGAAAACAAAAATTGAACTAAATTAAGCTGGATCTGTTTCACAGCTAAAATTAAATTATTGATGAATTCTGCAGCATTAACACTTTTCACACTTCTGTGAAGCTGCTTTGACACAATTTGCATTGTTTATTGCCCTTTATACTTGACTTGGTAAACATTTGGGAATTGAATAGTTAGTTACTTGTCAATATTGGGATAGTGACAGCATAAATCAGTACTAGCATCTAATGAAGTGAAACTGCATCAGATAACACTCCGAGGGAAAAATGTTAAAACGACTTGCCACACGCAATGCGTTGCTGTAATATATTCATGTCTTTTCACTTTATCTAGTCAAAACTTTGACTGTGAACAAAGGTTGCATCAGGGGAATATGGTCAGCCGTGATGTGAGCGTGTTCAACATTGCAATTTCCACATTTGCATTCTTGAAGAAACGCAACGCCGGTGTCACCGGCACCGCTTTTTCGGTTTAATCTGCAATTTCACGCTGCTGAGAGCGGGCCGGGTTGAATTCATTGTTCCGGCCTGTCGTCGTTTAGCGGCGCTTTGCTTTTGTTAAGTGGCAGAGGGCGTCCACAGGACCTGGGCACGAGAGGGACCACTTCATCTGAAGGGGTGAAAAAGAGCAAGCTAAATGGAAGTGACAGCCTCTGAAAAAATTCCTACCGGCAGCTGGGAGGATTTGACATGGCGAGCTCCCCCACCACCATCGGCCCTGTGACCCCCGTGCCTGGCACACGCACCTGCCGCTCTGAGGCGCGCTTTCACCGGCGGAGAGATTATCGCGGGGCGTGGTGTGGTCGACCCGTCGTCAATGAAGTCCTGTGAAAACCCCCTTATGCGTGAAAGAGCCTCTATTCAAGAGCCTTTGTTCAGCACATTTTTATGGGACAACATTGGGCATTATGAGGTTTCGAGATTTACATGGGACTCCATAGAGGGGTATAATCCTTTCAAGCAGCAAACGAATAAAAGTTTAAACCCGCTGTTTTCATATTTATTAGCTGGTTAAAGCAGACGAGGCAGCTGATCCCACTTAAACCAACAGGCTTCAATATGTCTATAGGCTCTAGCAGATTAATAAACACAGCCAATACTGAATCAAGGTGTGTTCACCAAACACTTATTTTGAATCTATCTATCTATCTATCTATCCTTTTTATCATGCATGCACCCCAAGGCTGTCCACATCCCCCTGACTCCCTGCCACCCCTTCTCTGTCCAAGCTGATTGTTTCCACACCAGTGGAGTGCTAGGGGCTACTTCACTGTCACACTGCATCATGAAGAGGGAAAGATGAGGGAGAGGTAAGAAAGACAGAGAAAGAGAGTTGAAAATCTTTGAGGGCACACATGAGAAGGGACATGGTTACCAACAGTGATGCCTATTCACTTGAATGTGACTGATATTGCCCCCTCGTGTTGAGGAATGTTTAATGCAACCTGTTTCTTTCGCTTTACCTAGGCATTTTAAGCACTAACACCTTGAATAGTTGAGAATTATACGATGGAAATAATTGTATTCTGGAATCGTGCCACGTACACCTTTGCAAAAATGCAATGCGGGATTAAAAATACACTTTCCGAAGAATGTTCACGTTTCAACAAAATGCTATTTCTGAGATGCATATATGAAACATGTACATAATAATAATTATGACAAAGTATAGAATTACTATTGTTATAAAGGCCAGTAGTCGGAATAGAAAAAGTGCTAATAATAGACTTGGTTAATGATGGATAGATAAACAGATCACGGTAGAACTTGAGAGTTTTGTGTTTGCTGTCTTAGCGGCGATACTTTCTGTAACAACTAAGTTTAACGTATATCATAGCCCGTCTCTCTTTATTTTGGGCGCAAATCAGCAGCTCCGCACCGTGAGAAACGCGGCGTTTCATCCTGCAGCACACCCGTATCTTACTTTATCTCCTCGGGTGGAGAAACGTTCTCACAGTTGCCGTTATTCGCGCCCAGCGGGGACCTTCTCACTCAGCAGTTTGTCCCACTGCCTACATTATACAGTGTGGCTTTTGACTTATTTTTATTTTTTTGAATGTTTTCTGGGTGAAGACACACCAAGTCACATCAAAAAACACTGCTGAACTATCAGGATCAACAACCCACCCCTTCTTTTCCTCCCAGAGTTATCCCAGGGGCCTTATAAAAGCAGGATAGCTACAGAAATAAAACTGAAGTAGTCGATATTACAAGGGGCAGTTTCTAATGTAGATGAGTTTAATGTTTTCTTAAAACTGGTAATTACTAAAATGAAGTCTGTCCTCAATAAAGGGGCATTTAATTTGTATGATGTTTTTCTTCTGCTGAAGATAGAATATATTTTGAAGATTGTGAGACTTCCATAGGGAAAAATAGTGAGGTCAACAGGGAGCATTAACTTTGGCCACCCACAATTCTTCAAAATATCTACTTTTGTGTTCTGCAGAAGAAATTTAAACAGGTTTGGAACAACTTAAGGGTAAGTAAATGACAGATATATGCGTGTGTATGTACCTGGTTAATTGGTGTAACCTAAAATAGTCATTGTTTTAGTCAAAATAGCCTAATATATAATATACACAACCAGTCACAAGTTTTTGAACAGTAAGATTGTAAATATTTTTTAAAGTATTTATTTAGCACTATTCCTCCAGTCACATGATCCTTCATAAATCATTCTAATATTCTGATTTGCTGCTAAAAAAAACAAAAAAAGTTGTATATATATATATATACGAAGAGTTCAGATGCAAAACCAGCTGAATCCATCTGACGTATTTCTTTAAAATGAGCATTTCTTTCTGCTACTTTGTATAGGTTTCTATGCAAGTACTGGCACTTCTGATTGGGCTGAGGCTAGAATTTAGCGAGTTTCAAGTAAAAGTATTTGATAGACGTGTACTATGTGTCAGGAGCATTCACTCAGTATCATTATCTTATTTTTGACCGAGCATCTGAACTCTTCATATATATATATATATATATATATGTGTGACCCTGGACCACAAAACCAGCCTTAAGTCGCTGGGGTTTATTTGTAGCAATAGCAAAAAATACATTGTATGGGTCAAAATTATTGATTTTTCTTTTATGGCAAAAATCATTAGGAAAATAAGTAAATATCAGTTTCCATTAAGATATTTTGTAAAATTCCTACTGTAAAATTCCTATTCCTAATGTATTAAAATTTAATTTTTGATTAGTAATATACATGGTTAAGAACATCATTCAAAGAACTTTAAAGGTGATTTTCTCAATATTTTGATTTTTTTGCACCCTCAGATTCCTGATATTTAAATAGTTGTATCTCAGCCAAATATTGGCCTATCCAAACAAACTATACATTAATGAAAAGCTTATTTATTCAGCTTTCATATGACGTATACATCTCAATTTTGAAAAAATGACTCTTACGACTGGCTTTGTGATCCAGGGTCACATGTATATATATATATATATATGTATATAATTATAAAAACAGCTGAGTAGAATTTGCTCAGGTTTCTTTCATGAATAAAAAGTTCAGGAGAACAGCATTTATCTGAAATAGAAATCTTTCGTAACATTATAAATGTCTTTATCTTCACTTTTCAATTTAAAGCATCCGTGCTAAATAAAAGTATTATTTTCTATTAAAAAATATATACAAATTATATTTCAAAAAATTATACAGACTCCAAGCTTTTTAATGGTATAGTGTATAATGTTACAAAAGCTTTTTTTTTCTTCAAATAAATACTAATCTTTGGATCTTTCTATTCAACAAAGAATCCTGAAAAAAAATTTTAGTTTTAAATATTGATAATAATAATCATAAAAATGTTTCTTGAACAGCAAATCAGTATATTAGAATGATATGACTAAAGACTGGAGTAATTATGCTGAAAATTTAGCTTTGATCACAGGAATAAATTAAATTTTAAAATAAATTCAAACAGAAAGCAGTTATTTTAAATAGTAAAAATATTTTACAATATTACTGCCATTGCTGTATTTTGGATCAAATAAATGCAGGATTGGTGAGCAGAAGAGAATTCCTTAAAAACATTAAAAACTTTTGACTGGTAGTGTGTATGTGTGATATTACATAAGCCTAGCTTTATGTTCCAGCATAGTCGTTAAGTAATCACTTAACTTAGATTAGGCCTAAAAATTAAGGGCTTAAACTCAACAGATGAACTTTTACCTGAAGAAGTTATTATGCCAACAGTAGGCAACCCAAACAAGGGCTCTACGTTAGCCTCTACTTTAAAGTTCATCGATAAAAACGTAAGTACTGTAATTATTAATTTTATTATACATTTAAATAGCACAGAACTTTAAGTGCTGTGTTTAAAACGTCTTTAGAAAAGTTGACGGTTAGCAAACTTTGCAAGAAGCGCCAAAAATTGGATTGCGCGCGAAAACCTCGACAGAATTCGTCCGGAAAACAACACTGTCCTAAACAGATACATAATTTTTCCATTTCTTCCAATGTGCTGCATGTAAGTAAATGAGCTGTTGTTATTTGTTAAACGAGAAATGTTATCCCTTGTACAACACACGTTTTCTTTAGCATTTTGTATCTGGTTAATTCTCTCAGAACACTTGCGCTCGGAGACAAAAACGCTTTTAGAGACGTGTAATTCTCTTAGCTCGCACTTTTGGTAGTGTGACATCGAGCCAAAGACGACAAACCAAATCATTAAACATGTTAATTCTTCAGTACATTCGCACAAGAGTGTGATAAGCGCACACGGTTGGTAGTTAAAAACTCGCCGCATTGGGTGAGAAACCCTCGGATTATCCCTCATTTCGCCCCGGGCTTTTGGCTGCCGAGTTTGACTGGACCTGCAGGCTGCTCACCGGGCCCGATTGGACCAGGTGCCCCGAGGCGGGCTCTGTCCAAATCCCTCAGGGACAAGGAACCAGTGCAACTCTTACCCTGCAGCTCTGCTTTGACTGTGGATTATAGGACAAACACTGGTATCTCCGTAAACACTCAGACACATGCATACACAGAGAAAGGCCAGACGCTCTCAGCCCGGGGCAACAAGATATAGAACCCGTGCTATTTAGATTGATGCAGGCCACTTTGATTTAAAACTCTCACCCAGCTCACTTTTTTTTGCGTGATAAGGAGAAACAATTGAACACTGTGTGGTTCTTAAAGAAAACACTGTCATTTAAGGTCAAGAGAGAGTCTTGAATATATAATGCTGAAACAATATCAAGCCTTGGAACATATAAGTGCTAAATATTGTTATATAAGGTGTCAGTACTAAATGTGTCTGAATTGTTTTTACACACTGGCTGGAAATGTGATCAGGTGAACATGTGCTGTTAGTAACCTAAAGAACAATTTTGACCTGATCTGACTCATGAAATTATCACTGGTATAATCTAAAATAGTCATTGATTTAGTCAAAATATAATATATAATATACACAACCAGTAAGATAAGATTTTGAATGTTTTTAAAGAAGTACGGCAAAAACAGTATAATTTTTAGATCTTTTTAAAATTCAAATGAACTGTTCTCTATTTGAATATGTTGTAAAATGTAATTTATTCCTTTTAGCATCATTACTCCAATCACGTGATCCTTCAGAAATCATTCTAATTTTCTGATTTCCTGCTCAAAAACATTTATTATTATTTTTATGATTATTAATATGTTGAAAACAGCTGAGTAGAATTTTTCATGTTTCTCTGATGATTAGAAAGTTCAGAAGAATAGCATTTATCTGAAATATAAATCTTATATATTATAAATGTCTTTATCATCACTTTTGATCAATTTAAAGCATGTTTGCTAAATAAAAAGTATTAATTTCTATAATAAAAAAATATACTGACTCCGAACTTTTGAATGGTAAAGTGTATAATGTTACCAAAGCTATTTATTTAAGATAAATGCTGATCTTTGCATCTTTCTACTCATTAAAGAATCCTAAAAAAGACTACTCAACTGTTAAATATTGATAGTAATAATCATATTAGAATATTAGAATGATTTCTAAAGGATCATGTGACACTGTAGACTGGAGTAATGATGCTGAAAATTTAGCTTTACATTTTACAACATATTCAAATAGAAATCTGTTATTTTATATAGTAAAAATATTTCACAATATTACTGCTTTTGGTGTATTTTTGGATCAAATAAATGCAGGCCTGGTGAGAGAATTCTTTAAAAAACATTAAAAATCATACTTTTGACTGGTAATGTATTTGATATAAATGAAAAATAATTTAGATGTTACCACATCTTAAAATATTTTTTACAATGTACTGTGCATTTCACAAAAAGACACATTGTGCATTTATTGTTAAATATAATTTATTTTATACCACACAAAACATATATATGACATTTTTTAAAACTTCAGGTTGGAGGAGTTCGGAAACATCATTAACCACATGGGCACAGTTCAAGGTGATGTTCTGGAGAACTTTTAACCACATTTATGATAGTGATAAAAATTTAGCATTATGGAACATTAGAGCAAAGCAGTTCAGAGACTCAGGAGGTAATTTGTTTCAAAAGAATGAGATGCACAAAGATGCGAAGATCACAAGATAATAGTCATCAGCTGGTCTCATGACTTTTCTCAGATTGTCTTTGTTATTGGGCAGCAGTGGCAGCGCCCATGCGCAGAAGCTCTTTCCTATGTGTAAGAATGATGTCGAAACTGGACTGGAGGCGGTTCTGCTGCTCCTGGACGCGATTTTGCAAGGTGCGAACCCATCGGATCAGAGCCAGGCGTCGATACATGGTCAGCTGGACCTGATGCTTCTCCATCTCCTGTGCCTTAAACCTCTCCCGGTCCTGTAGCGTCCAAACAGCCTCCATAAGGTCCGGCAACTCAGAACAAGGGTCGGTGTCTGAATCCGACGAGCCGTCTTCAACAGCATCAGTTCCCTCCAGACTCTCCCGACGCCGCTCTGTCTTCTTATCCACACGGTTTTGGTTTTTCAGGGCGTCCACTGGTGCATTCCCATTGTCTGCTGTTGGACGTTCATGGCAGATTTGGTCCCAGATGGAATTGTGAGCCCCTGCGCCCCCAATGTCACCACTCTCTGTGCTGAGTGGGGAAGAGCTTTCTGACCTGTAGCTGAACTCAAAATCTTCATCACTGTCAGCCCAGTCTATGACTCCATCCTCTTCTTCATCATCATCGTCGTCCAGTAGGTTCTCTACTTTCCCACTCTCTCCCAACGTCTTCTCCTTTTCGTCATCCGTCCCTCTCCTCATCTCTTCATCAACCTTTCCCTCCTCTGCGCCATCTGGAGGCACTCTGCCGCCCATATCGTCTCCACTTTCAATCTCAGGAAGAGGCTCCAAAGGACTCCAGCATGGGAGACGAGACAAAGGGGAAAGGGGTCCAGGTCCATAGTGGTTGGAAGAAAGAGGCAAGTCACGACCCAACGCTCTTGGACGCACCTGGTTGCGATTTTCGTCTCCTGTCATGGGGTCATCATCCTGCCCCAGGAAGTTAAAGTTACCATCTTTCTCGCATCTCTTCTGACTGTTCAAATGGATGCGCAGAGTTGACGGTGGTCCAACCAGAGGTTGACTTCCATGGACAGGGTTCATGGCCCGATCTTGCTGAAGCATTTTCAGTTTTGTTTGAGATTCACTCGCTCTTTGGAAACGGGAGATAAAAAAGAGTTAGTGGTTTGACAGAAGAGTCTTTACAGGGTGCAAAAGCAAAGTAATACATTATATTACTATATTTTGGCTGTGAATATAGTTTCAGACAAAACAGAAAAGTGCTGAAAGGCCGCTAACACAGTGTAAATAATATCTGTGGCTAAAATCCCTCGCTAATAATGGTTAAAATAATACATAAAATATTCAGTGGTGCAATTCCACGGCATGTTCTCCATTTCGGTGACATGAAATATTCAGATGTCCTCTCACAGATATAGTCCACGTAATAACTTCGGGGGCCTGTCAATCACTCGGCGTGACAGGCGCTGCGCTGCCATGTGGTGCTGAAGAACAGCAACCAGCGATTCAGGGTTGCTCGCCTCAGGCGCAAATAATAAAATGATTGAGGACATAAAATCTGCAAGTAGTCCAATTCCGCCCCAAGAGCAGGAGCGAAAATTTGTGCTAACCTGAACGGCTCGGTGCATTTCGACATATTTAAAATTCCTGTTGTAATTTACTTGAGGATTCATGCAATTCGATTGGAATAGCTCGAAGCGCCGCGTTAAAATAAATATATACGATGCATGAAGGAAATCAATGACTATTAAACCACCAATCAAACGCGTTTGCTCGAGCTCGACGCTCGACTAGCTGCCTAACGAGCACGAACGCTATCAAAATAAGATTTAGATAATCAAGCAAATCAACACTCAATCGCAAAAGCAACGAAAAATAGCGATTAATATAACAGCCACATAAATAGATGCTGGGTTACGTAAGAGCGGCGTTACACTAGTCTCACCCCATCTCTCGGCTCCGTTCGCTCGGCCGGGAACGCGGCGAAAAACAGCGCACATCCACCAAGAGCCTAAACATCGCTCCAATTTTATTTGTCCGTTACATAAACAGCTGATTGACAATAACATCTGAGAATTAATAATTAGAGGGCATTGTCTTACGGTTTGTTGTCCGTTTGTCGTCCGCGAATAAGATACAGTGTCCTCCCTGTTTTCCCCTCCTCCGACCGACCCTCTCTAGCGATGTTAATCTGATTCCTCCTCTCTCTCCCTCCCATCCGCTCTCTTTTCCCGTGTACTGCAACGGACCACTGGGCTATGACTCACTTCCTAAACTGGGAAGGGACCGCGGAGGTGGAAACCGGTGGAATTGGTGGAAAATAGTGTGAGAAAACTAATTCAAGCTAAGCTTGGCTCTAAAGGAGGGGAGGGGGCTCTAAATTTAGGCTTAAACCCCCCCCAAAACAGGTCAAAACAAACAACGAAGGGTCTTGTATGCAGTATGCAGTCAAAAGTTTACATACACCTTGCAGAAATGTTAATTATTTGACCAAAGTAAGAGGGAGCATACAAAAGACGTTATTTTATTTAGTACTGACCTGAATAAGATATTTTACATAAATGTTTACATATAGTCCACAAGAGAAAATAAGTTGAATTTGTATAAAAAGGAAGTTTACATACACTTGATGCTTAATACTGTGTCGTTACCTGAATGATCCAGTGATAGTTCATGAGTTCATTGTTCGTCCTAAACAGTTAAACTGCCCGTTTCCTAAAAAAATCCTTCAGGTCCCACAGATTCTTTGTTTTTTCAGCCTATTTGTGTATTTGAACCCTTGTCAACAATGACTGTATGAGTTTGAGATCCATTTTTTTTACACTGAGGACAACTGAGGGACTCATGCAACTATTACAGAAGGTTCAAATGCTCACTTAGAAGGAAAAATGATGCATTAAGAGCCTGATATTTGGGCAAAATAAGAAAAACGTACACATCCTCATTCCGTTCAAAAGTTTACGCCCTCCAGCTCTTAATGCATCTTTTTTCCTTCTGAAGCATCAGTGAGTGTTTGAACTTTCTGTAATAGTTGCATATGAGTCCCTCAGTTGTCCTCAGTGTGAAAAGATGGATCTCAAAATCATACAGTCATTGTTGGAAAAAGTTAAAAAAACACAAAAATGCTGAAAAAGGGACTCATGAAAAACCATGACTAAAAAAACAAAACAAAAAACAGCTGTGGATCATTCAGGTAACAACACGGTATTAAGAATCAAGGGATGTAAATTTTTTAACACAAGTCATTTTTATAAATTCAACTATTATTTTCTCTTGTGGACTATATGTAAACTATGTGAAATCTCTTATTCAGGTCAGTACTAAAAAATAACATGCATTTTGTATGATCCTTCTTATTTTGATCAAATAATTAACATTTTGCAGATTCTGCAAGGTGTATGTAAACTTTTGACTTCAACTGTATTTTTCAATACTGTATAGGTACTATCATTATCACTTTATTATAGAATTAAGAAAAATATACCACAGAAACCTTTATTGTTTTAAGCTGCAGGAAAAATACAAAGAAAAAGAAAAACTGCCTAAAACTTACTCAGCGTCATTAGACAAGTGTTAAAGATGACCATTTTACAACCAGGTTTATATCCCTTAACAGGCCTGCAGTTTTGTTGTTGTAGGTCTATGATGGCTTATCATGAGGCACTGTGTGACTGTGTTTTGGTGCTTGCACATCAGACAGACTCAGTAAGTACATTCCCTCCCTATCCCATGACAAGCAATTGCTGGCGACAGAAAAGAACTCTTCTCTCCCCCCCTCCTCACTCTGTCCAACAACATCCCCATTCAAGTGTGGCACCTTCAGGCTGTCTCTAGTCTCTCCCCCCTTCCATCTCTCAATAATAGCCTTAACACATGAAAAATACATCAAATAAAAAGCTCGCCTGCGGCTTCGTCACATGGAAAATCATCTACATCAAGCAAACAATCCGGGGAAGGAACGGGAATGAAGATGAGAGCAAGAGACAAGGGATGCTTGAAGTTGCCTCGTAAAATGAGCTTTAACACTTGCTGTATCGGTTCAAAAACATATTACCTGTAAAACACAAAGGGTTAGAAGCAAGTTCATGCCACTAACTAAAAAAAACTGGATTGTTTCCCACACATACATGATAACTACTAAAAGCATGCTGTTGCCAGAAAACCAAAGCACTTGTTTAGATGCGAGCATGCCGAGCAGCCTGCAGTTATGACCCATTTCCCTCAGTTCAGTTGCACGTCTCTCGTCCCAGCGGTTTGAGCAGTGACAGAGCCCAGAGGGACTCACCCCTGGCACTGCTGTCAAAAGCCACCACTCAGATCCAGTATGGCAGCTACTGCACATTCAACCAGTTGCCCAGAAGCTCTCCATATATAAACACACACATAGACTACATGGTTTGGCAGGCAACATGGAATTAGTTTTCTAGTTTGACAAGGTCAATTATCTTCAAAAGAGCATTTCTTTTTGGGATCATTGGTTAAAATGAAATGTGTGATGCAGAGGCTCTCAACATGTTGCTGGAATCAAACTCGCTTAAAAATTGGATGTTGCAAATGAACCAAGAATGATCCAGTGGCTTCTTAGAGCGGATCTCCGTATTCTCTTGACCCTGGACCACAAAATCAGTCATAAAGGTCAATTTTTTGAAATCGTGATTTATACAATCTATGATGAATAAATATTAAGCTTTTAACTGATGTATGGTTTGTTAGAATAGGACAATATTTAGCTGATATTGTCCTATTCTATTTCAACTATTTGAAAATCAGGAATCTGATTCTGAGGAAAAGAAAACAAACAAAAACAAAACAAAAACACAAAATGAGGAAATAGTCTTTAAATTTGTCCAAATGAAGTTCTTAGCAATGCATATCACTAATCAAAATTTAGGTTTTAATATTTTTACAGTAGGAATTTACAAAATATCTTTATGGGCCCTTTACTTAATATTCAAATAATTTTTGGCATTTAAAAAAAAAAAAAAAAAAAAAACACCTACAAAATGAGTTGAAGATACAAAAAGCAGGAGTTCTGAAGTCAAAACGCTGAGCTAGACAAATTTCTTCGTATGGGTTTGAGCAGGTGAAACAGGAAACATTCATTGCCTGAGGGAGCCTATACTAAGAGCTCAAGGGTTATAAAAATGCAAATAGCAGTGATTTAAAATACACTTTAATACACAATTTTATAAAAACAAATAAAATTACATCACTTTAAAGAGGAATCACAATATTTACATGATACAAACAGTCTAAAACAAGCCAAACTTTCAACATCATAGCATTTAGTATGGACAATGGGACAAATATAATTATGTATTAATTGTTAGTAACACTGGTTAGTTTGTAAGCAGCTTCAGTTCTCCAGATAACTGAAAATACTTCGTGGTGGTCCTTTGGGTTTGACGGAGTTCCCGAGACATGGCCGCTTGGCAGCAGGGCTAAAAGCGTCCATCTGTCCTCTTTTCTTAATCTGAAATGTTAATTCAGTCATTTTTACTCAGAACAGATGTCATATTTAAAAAGCTTACAATACATCATTACACAAAACATTTATCTTAAGTCTTGAAGTAATAAGGCACCTGGACTTGTAGTGTCTTTAAAGAGAAGTTCACATGTAGAATGATCATTTAATTACCTCCATGTCACCCAAGATGTCTTTCTTCAGTCGCAAAGAAATTAAGTTTGAGAAAAACGTTCCATATAATGGACTTCAATGGAAGCCAAAAAGTTGGGAGGTCCAAATTGCAGTTTTAATTAATTGCATTTCAATGCAATTTGTGGTTAATAATTATATAAATTTGTATTTTTCTTGACAGATCGTTTTGCTAGGTAAGACCCTTATTCCTTGGCTGGGATGTGTAGAGCCCTTTGAAGCTACACTGAAACTACAATTTGGACCTTCAACCCGTTGGCCACCACTGAAGTCCACTACATGAAGAAAAATCCTGGAATGTTTTTCTCAAAAGCCTTCATTTATTTTCGACTGAAGAGAGACATACATGAACATCTTGGATGACATGGGGGTAAGTAAATAATCAGGAAATGTTCATTCTGGAAGTAAACTTCTCCTTTAATTAACAATCATTCTAAGACTACAGCTCCATCCGGTGGTTGAACTATTAACTACATTCAAGAATCAAGAATATCAGCATTTCTTTTGGTTATACTCCCTTTCCATACATTTTATTCTAACTCCTACCACAAAAAACTTAAATCAAACAAAGTACCTGTTTTTTAGGCCCCTCTGATGCAGGTGGCTCTTTTTCCGGTGACAGGGTTTGGAATAGGAAACCTCGTGAGTTACGAGGGGCCAAGGGGTTGCTGTCAGAGATGCTGGCTAACTTTTGCAACATTGCTTGAGGTTGACTGAGTAATGAGCCTCTCTTGACCTGGAGATAATGTACAAGTCAAAAGATTACAAATCTGTGACAGTATTTCCTTTTAAAAGCAATTTAAACAAGCTGACAGTTGCATTGGTATAAGAAATGCTACAAAACAACACACTAATAAACTAAAATTTTCACAGGTAGCAGAGAACAGCATGATGGAGTGTGCTGTGGGTACTGACCACAGTGGGCTGAAATGGCTTTCGGAACTGGTTGGTATTGGGAGCCGCCTTCTCTTGCAGAGGAACAGCTGGAGTATCTGTAAACAGGTGAAAAAAGCCTTTAGTATCTTCATAGGCAGTAGTTTTAGAAGTGTATCCATCACAGAAAATGTCCATCACAGAGCTAACAAATAGGGCCCTATGAAATTATTTCTTCCCAATTTTCGTGTTTTTTCCCCAAATTCCTTTAAAAAAAAAAAAAAAAAAAAAAAAAAAAAAACTTTTGATTCAGTTTTAAATATTATTCAATTATTAATATTGATTAATAATTAAATTTTACAGGGCTCAACGCTAAGGATTTTTTCTGCTGGCCCAGTCAGGCAAGCGGTTAAAATTTTCACTGGCCCTGCCACAAAAAACAGAAGAAACAAAATAGCTGCTGTTATCAGTGTTTTTGACCCATGCTATCTTTTATTTGAATAAATAAGCTTATATGACATTAATATGATCGGGCACTCCTTACTGTCGAGCCCTGTTTTATTAATCAAAAACCATGTCCAACTAATTAAAATCATGCAATTTACACAATTAAACAGCAATTTATTAAAAGTAAAAATAAATAAATAAATAAATAAATAAATAAATAATAATGAAAAAAAAAAAAAAAAAAAAAAAATTACATTACGGCCCTATGAACTGTTTTCCCCCCTCAAATTCAAATTTGATTTTTTACCAAATTTTATTAATCAAAATAATCTCTAAATAATTGATTTTATAGAAAATGTATCATTTTATTTTATCATTTTTTTTTCTTTTTTTTTTTTTTTAACAGAAACACTAAAAATACTTTCTAGTAAAATAGTACTACTGTCTTTACATTAGGTAATATATTTCGGTCATCGGTTGCTGTGAATTTTCTGTTTGTATATGAAGTGACTAGGGCTGCCCCCGACTAAAGATATTCCTAGTCGACTAACACTCCTGCATTTTAGCGATTAGTCGAATAATCGTTCATTTATGATATTAATATAATTATAACTTGCGTATATACAAGGAAAGGTACAGTCCAAGTTGAAGTTTAACACTTCCATATGACAGAAAATGCTAAAGCATGATATTAGCGCGTTCAAAATGAAAATTAAGCGCTTAAAACAGAATAGTAAAGCGTTTAAAGTATACAGCGCTTACAGACACAAAAATCAGTGGCCGGAATGTTATAGGCTAATTATAACATAAAAACAGCAATCAGACTGCCTGTGCATTTTAATAATTTATTATCAAAAATACAAACTGTAGCAAAAACGCTGTTTGGTATAAAAATACAGTGGAAAATTAATATAATTTTTATATTGTTCAAAAGGAAAATTAACAAAAACGAACAATTTAATAAATGCACATGGCACATCGCACAACGCCTAAACTTAGAATAAAAAAAGAAGGCGGCAAACAAATTAACAGCCTAAGTATTTGATTGAATTGTTTAGAACAACTATATTTAAGACAAAATGTGGAACAAATAATTTAAAGAACACTAATACAAATCAAAAATATCAGAGCAAAGCCGCAAACTGCCATTAAGACGACGGATGAGTCTTGACCTGAAACAACAAATTGCAAACATCAGACTAATTTTTCTAACAGAATAAAAAACAACTTCTGCATTATATAAAAACGAATAAATAGAAATAATATGTATTTATTTATTTGAATAAAAATACCCGTTTTTTTTTAATAGCCTAACGGATAGCAAACAGAAACACTACAAAAAGGAAATTAAGCATTCTTACCTAAGCTTTCAATTCGATTTTATTTTTTTCATATTATGTGAGAGGAACACCAGCTTGTCCACATTGTTGGGAAGAAGAGAGCTTCTCGACTTGTTCACAATGAAGCCGGCCTTTGAAAAGATGCGCTCTGATGGAGTGGATGTGGAAGGGATACAGTGGAGGCGTTTAGCTGCTTCGACTTTTTAAAATGATCCCACACTTTGGACTTTTTTCCTGACATAATTATTAGCATCAGCCAGACACCTCTCCCACAAGTGCGCTTTGGTATACCGCGAGGCACGAGATCGCGTTGATCTCTCATTGCTTTGATGTCATACACTGACTGCACAGCCCCTGATTGCGTAATTTCACGTGATTTTTTTTGCGACTAACCGACTAATGAAAATGTATTCGACCAAGCCCTCTTCGTACCGACTAACGTTTAGTCGACTATTTGGGGGCAGCCCTAGAAGTGACTATCTTTTTCTCAAAAGAAACTGTAACATGCTCATGAAGCGACTCTCAAGAGGAGTTCTAGAAATAATTCTCGTGTTCATGTACTCATATATTGAGGCGGTAGAGGCTGAAAACACAGTGAGCGTAGTATTTGTGCAGTTAAAGAAACGGCTCGTCTATGCCATTCATTCACACAAACGCAGAACATGCAGGATTTATATTTAAATGGTATTTTTGCTGCTTAATATTCACAGACACTAGTTCATATCACGGTTTAATTTAAGTGTAATGACCTACTTTTGATTCATTCATTCAAAATTTGGCAAATTCCGTGTTATACAATAAATTCCATTTTTAAGCCTGAATTCTGTCTGCGTTTTCCACATCGTGAAAATCATAGGGCCTTACAAAAAAAATTAAATCAACCAACACTACCGTCTTAAATACTGTCAGAAAATCTCAGTGCATGCGAGTACCTCTCTTCTGAAGGGTCTTAGCAGTTAGCTTCTTGGCTAGCTTCATAAATTGACTGTCCTCTTCATCAATCTTTTCTTCATCATCTGCATCCTCCACTCCCTTTTTGGCCCGAGCTTCAGTCTACAGAACAGAATCCAAATCAGACACATGCACACAAGCATGAACACAAAACAATTTTCTTTCCTACACACACCTGTTCTCTCATCCACTGTTCCCTCTCTAGTCGTTCTTTACGTCTTTGTAACTCCAGTTGATCGACTTCTTCATCTTCCTCTTCCTCATCTCCATCAGGACCCATTCCACCAAATTCAAAGTTGTCATCTGGTCAAAAAAAAAAAAAAAAAAAAAAAAAAAAAACACTACATGAAAACATGTCAGACACATCTACTCCAGTTAGCTGCTACAATGACTTTCGTCAATGACGCTTGTCATACTGAGAAGTGGTATCCAGTTCACAAGCTGAACTCACCAATATTTTTCCAGCGGAAACGGCGAGCTCGTCCAGGTCCATCCGAATGCAGATCTCCATCAGCGAGGTAACGCTCCTGATAAAGCCGCAGTTTTCGCTTATCATCATCCAAGACCTGCTTCCTGTAGGGAGAGCATAATGATCCTTCTCTTCCTAGTGAAAGACTTTGACAGTCTATACAACAAGTACAGTTATTTCTAAAAGCAATTAGGTTTGAGGCATTTAAAACACTTGACTGATCACGGGCTTCAACAGATGTACCCAACTTAGTTTTGTTAAATAGGTTGGCTCCCCCATGTGGCACATTGATGTTACAACAATTTCAACCAGCAGATAAGCTCACTTGTGCAGTCAACTGTAAACTGCAAAGCTACCAAACAAGCATTTCAGCCGCTTGCAACTAGGAAACAAGTACTCGCCTGTTCCACCACCTACTGAAAGAGCAACTCGAAATCAGTGGCAGATTAAGATAACATTCCTTACATGTGAATCTTGTTAACTTGGTCCATCAGTTCCTCATCTGATGGCAAATCTTCCTGTATCTCCTCCTCCTCGTATTCATCACCACCATCGTCATCCTCATCCTCACTGCCCACATCACTGCCAGACAACTCTGCCTCGGAATCCACAAACTCTGCTAAACGGCTGTTGGAGACAAATAACATGTATATCAATACAAACACATAAAATTACTGTCATGTAAAATAAACTAAACATAAACAAATGTCTTTGAAAAATCAAAAATAGACATACATTTTCTTTTTGCCAGGGCGTCGACCAAAGACCGCTTCCCGTTCCTCTTCCTGCTCCTCCTCCTCTTCATTCTCACTTTCCTCTTCTTCTTCAGCATCTGATTTATCCTCATTTTCATCCTTAAATTAAAAACAGTTTACATCACTAATAACAACTACAGGAAAACATTCACAATTACAGCAGTGTGTCAAGGCCCGTTTTTTTTTGTGTGTGCTTAAAACACTCCCCCATTTTCTGGACGAACAGGTAGTCCCACCCTAAACCCACACCACTGGTTGAACTAATGTTGGCACATTCGGAAAGGTAACAAACATATTCTTCAAGATCTTTTATCTGTCGAGTACCTTTTCACTGAGGCTGTCTACATCTGACAGGAGCCGGAACTCGCAGTCACCTTCCTCCTCCTCCTCTTGTTCCTCAATTATGTTCTTGTTCCTAAGAGAACAGTTTGAAAGTATAAAGCATTTAGTATTGAGTAAATAATAAGTCTATAAATCCACGTCCATTGATTATAGCTTAGTACCTGTTTGCTTCTGATGGCTTTTCAAAGGCAGGACTTGAGACCGATCGCAGCGACGAAGCAGCTAGAAAGAGATTAAATATAATTTATTACATACAAAACTTAAGTATCTTTAAAACCCCAGTATAAACTAAACAAGACTTACATGGGCTTCCTGTGAACTTGCCAGAACAGAGAGCCAACAGCTGGTCCATGTCTGCCTCTGAGCTGCCTTGACTCTCCCCTCTTTGCTCTTCTGGCTCCAAGGTGTTCTTCTCTTTGGGCTTGACGACTGGCTCTTCAGGCTGTGTGGCAAAAGCTCCAGAGCACAAGCCCAGCAGCTCATCCTCTGCTGCAGGCTGAGAAGCCCTTGGCTGGGTCTGCCCTGTTCCGAAGCCCCCTGAGCAAAGCCCTAGGAGCTCACCCATGTTTGCGTCCATGGCGTTTTCATCCAGACTGTCTAGTATAAGCTGGCGTTTGTGCGAACGGCTAGGCGCACCACGGGGACCGACGTTTAAGAAGCCATCAGCATCCAGTAGCTGGGAGTGGGTGTCCTCCTCCAGTGAGAAGCGACCCTGGGAGTCCCCAGCCGGAGGGAGGGCAGACTCACTCGGGGAAGAGGGAGCATAAAGGTCTTGAGAATCCTCCACAGGGAGGGAGAGAGAGGGTTCGGACATCTTACCTGAACTCTGAAAAAGGAGAAGATTATTGATAAATATTTAGTGCGTGTTAAATTCAATCACAGCTATCAGATTTGGTCAAAAATATCTTAATTTGTGTTCTGAAGATGAACGAAGGAATCTTCATTTTTGGGTGAACTATCCAAGAGACCCTCACCTTTGAAGCAGAGCCAAGGAAGCTGGATCTAAACAGGCAGGGAGATGGGGAGCGGAACGCACTGTTGGACAGGCCTCTGCCTGCAGCTCTATTGACTGGTTGGTACGATGGGATCATTGAGCCCATCAGCTCGAAGCTACTGTTATGACTGCTGTCCTTAGCCAATGAAAGAGCATCATCCTCCTCTGTGAAAAGAACCAAATTTCAGTCTGATTTCACATATATTTGATACTACCAATACTAAAAATGTGACCATTTGTCCAAGCACTAGGTATAATTAAAGTTGCAAGCAACGTTGAAAGGGCCCTCGCACCCAGGCTCACCAACCACCCTGTGACTTTAGGCAAACAGCAAACGGTGGGCAATATGCTTTTAAAGTGGTTAACAGAGAAGGAATGTGTCAAATTCATTTATATGTGCCAAACTTCCTGCTGCCACCTGGTTGCACTATGATTATAACTGAATATTGATGTGTGTATGTCTTCAGGCCAGAACTTCTATTGGACGTAAAGTTTGGTGCATATTAAACATGGTATGTTTGAGTTAGTGTAAAACATGACATTTCCTTCTGCCAGCCGGCGGTGCTGTGGTTATAACAGAATATTGATGTGCAATCATTTTCAGGGCAGGACTCAGGGGCAGATCAGACATTGTATAGCTAAGTAACAACAACTTCCTTTTCCATGGTGAAACATCTACATTTCTCAGGCCGCCACAGACACACCCTTTAACGAAACCTCAAGATCTTCATAATTTATCTTTGCAAAGGCCTTGAGATAGGACTAACCAAATATAATGTTAATGTCATTAAATCTCAAGTAGAAGTTTTTTTACAGACTAAAACATGTCACTTCCTGTTGCCAGCAGGTGGCACTATAATTATAACTGAATATGGGCATGTGCTCAGGTCTGGAGTCTTATCAAACATGTGAAGTCCAGGGAAGATCAGACATTGTACGGCAGAGTTATAACAACTTCCTTTTTCATGGCGAAACATTGAAATTTGTCAGGCCCCCACGGACACGCCCTTCAACAAAAACTCAAGATCTTCACATTTTCACTTCATAAAGGGCTTTCGATTGGACTGACCAAATGTGGTCTGAAAAAAAAAAAAAAAAAAAAAAAAAAAAAAAAAAAAACATACATATATATCTCTAGGAGGAGTTCGTTAGTACGACACCTGAAAATGGCATAAAAAAAAATGTCTGGAAAATTTAAAATAACTGACTTCCTGTTGGGATTCTACTTTTTTGTAGGTATTTGTGTGTTACATGTCTACTGAATTTCAATATGTGAAACGCAGCTTGAGGGGCACGTCATTGAACTTTGTGGCGCTATCGAGCCATTTTGTCACACCTACTTCTGAAACTAATATCAGATGTAAATTTTCATTTTTTGTGGGGTGTGCAAAATTTCATGCATGTTTACGCCCTCAAAAATGTGATTCATTTTAGAGAAGAATCGGAAGAATAATAATAAACAGAGCAAATCCCACAGGGTCCTCGCACCATCGGTGCTCGGATCCTAATAACTTAAATACGAAACAGTAAAATAAAGAGTGTTTGATGTCCATACAGACTAACCCATTTTATTGTCAGCTTCATGGCCAGCTGCGCCTAATCTTCTTACACCATCCCTAGGCACAAAAGGATATTCAGTTAGTATGGACTACAGAAAGTCTGCTGCAGCCCAATTAGGAAACATACACATACCCTGTGCGGGAACAGGAGTTGCCAGCAAACAGCATTAATGTTCCATCAGTGTCTGCTGGGGTTGGAGAAGGACTTTTGAAGCCTGGGGAGGGGCATGTTTTCACTGAAACTTCATCTTCACCTTCCTCTTTGTCTACTGCCTCTTCTCCCTCGTCTCCTCCTTCCTCTTCATCATCTCCACCATTGCCCAACAAATCATCAACATCCTAAAAATTGGAATGGAAGAACAAAAATTAAATCAATGACTATAAAATGAGAAAAGTATTATTTTAAAACAATTTCTCTAGATCTTTTACTATATTGACCAACACAAGAAAATCCCAAAGTGATGCTTATTTCAGTACCTCTTCATCCTCTGACTCCGTCATCTCTGCTTCCTCTTCTTCCTCACAATCCTCATTGTCAAGGCGATGCAGAGCAGCTCTGCGCTCCCTCTCTTCCTTCCTGCGGATGGCCATGGCTTGTTGCAAGCGAGATTTCAACAGTACCAGTTTCTCACCTACAAAGATACAAACAAGTATTATTGAAAAACACATTAAACCCGCTTCCATAACTGCAAATCAAAGAACTAGTTGTGACTGTACCTGGTTTGACATTTGCAGGCTCATCTTCTCCCTCATTGACAGTTATTGTGATTGATTCCGAACGTAGTTCTTCCTGTCCCGAGGGGGCGCTGTCTTTCCTCACCACATTAAGCTGCAACGTGCGCTCCCTTTTAGGACGAGGAGCAGGCTGGATGTGCTTCATGAAGCGTTCCTGTAGTGCTTTCAAAGCTAAATAACACGCAAGAATCAATCAATCAATCTTCAAAGGGTGAAGGAAATTTAAAAAGTGATGATAATCTAAAAATCTCACCTGAGTTTTCCTGAGGTGGTTCCAACTGGACAAAAGCCCCATCATCTGCACACAACTTCGCCACAGGAGGAGGATCTAGTCCAAGCTCTCTTAATCTGGCTAGTTTATCCTTGCGAGGTTTAGGCATCTGATCAGCAGTCTGGACCTGATCAACTGAGTCCTGTTGCTTTTCTTGCTCCTTGTCTGAATGTTGTTCACTTGTCTCAATAGGAGTTTCTTTCTCTTGACCCACAGGTTTGGGTTCGTCAGTGCTTGTGTCATGTTCTACTTCGTTTTCAGCTTCATTTGAGGTCTGTGGGTTGCTATCATTGGTGTTGCTATCATTGCTGGTGTCTGCTTGAGGTAGGGATGTGGTGAAAGACTGGTTATCCAGAGATGATTCTGTTGGAGGGC